>NC_137014.1:3724456-3726956 GCF_032717465.1 Coenobita brevimanus | reverse complement strand
GCACTTATATAGCATTATCATGTCACCTCTTTTCCTTCTCTCCTGTAGTGTTGGTAGATTCAGTTTATTTAGTCTTTCTTCGTAGCTTAGGTCCCTTAAGCTTGGTATCCATCTTGTTGCGGCCCTTTGAACTTTTTCAATCTTGTCTATATGCTTTTTGAGATGAGGACTCCAGACTACTGATGCATATTCCAGGGTTGGTCTAATGAATGATGTTATTATCCTTCTTAGCATGTCTTCATTTATTTATGTGAATGCTATTCTCATATTTGCAAGCAGTGTATACATGTTCCGTACCTTCTCGCTGATGTGGTCAGCAGTAGATAGTCTGTTATTGATAATCACACCTAGGTCTTTCTCTCTTTCTGATGTGTATAGGGTTTTATTTCCTAACTTATAATCCCAATCAGGTCTTTTTCCACTTTTACCAAACTTGATTACATGACACTTGTCCACATTGAATTCCATTTGCCATGTACTACTCCATTCATGAAGTTTATTTAATTCTTCTTGTAGCTCCCTACAAGAGTCTGTGCTAGTAATTCTCCTTTGTATTTTTGCATCATCTGCAAACATATTCAGATAACTCTCATTTCCAGTGTTACTGTTTATATCATTTATGTACACTAAAAACATGATTGGTGCCAGCACCGAACCCTGTGGTACTCCACTAGTCACTTCTTTCCATGATGAGTAGTTTCCTCTTAGTACTGTCCTCATTTCTCTTTTTATGAGAAAATCTTGCATTCAACAAAACAGTTTGCCTCGAATTCCTCCTTGATGGTACAGTTTCCATAAAAGTCTTTGGTGTGGTACTGTGTCAAAAGCTTTCTTGAAATCTAAATAGATACTGTCCACCCATCCTTCCCTTTCCTGTATTGTGTTTGTTACCTCTGCTGTCATAGTAGCTCAACAGATTAGTAACACATGATTTTCCTTTTCTGAAACCAAACTTCATCTTTCTGTTATCATACTGTGTTCTTCTAGATGATTTACCCAAGCACTTCTTATAAGTTTTTCCACAATACCTTGCTTACAACACTGGTCAGTGATACTGGTCGGTAGTTGAGAGGATTTTGTCTATTTCCCTTCTATGAGATAATGGGACTATATTTGCTTTTTTCCAAATATCAGGTAGTTTCCCTTGACTCAAGGATTTCTTGGAAAATTAAAAAAATAATGGTTTACTTAACTCCTTTGCACATTCTCGTAATACCCCCAAATATGAAATTTCATCACCACCACTTGCAACTTTCCTCCTGTCTAATCTACTTAACTCCTCCTGTATTACTTTTTCTGCTATTTGTATATCTGGTAGTATGTGTGGACATGCGTGTTTCCACATAGTCCCTCTCAAAATTTTTTTCTTCTGTAAAAACTAATTTGAAATTCTTATTTCCCCCGTGCTTCACAAATATCTTTCTCTTGTGTATAAGTGATTCCCCTCGTCCGTAATGGATTGTATTATATCTTTTACTTTGGTTTTGCTTCTGATGTAGCTGTAAAACAGCTTTGGTTGATTACTACTTTTTATTTAGCTTATATCCTCCTCAAACTGTTTTTGGGCTTCCCTCCTTATTCTTGTATAGTCGTTTCTTGCCTGTTTGTAATTATTATACGCCCTTTCACTATTGTGTCTTCTGTATCTATTCCACAACAAATCTACTTCTTTTCTTTTTGATTTTTTACATTCTGTATTGAACCATTTCTGTATTTTCTTATCTGCTTCTTTGTGCTGTGGGATGTACTTCTGGACTCCTATTTCATAAAATTCACAAAATTTTTTATATACAGCATTTAAATCTTGTCCTCTAAGCTCATTTTCCCAATCAACTTCTAAGAAATACTTCTTTAGGTCTTGATAATTTCCCTTTTTATAGTTTAGGCTCTTTTGTAACTGGTCATTGCTGTTTACTGTCATATGCTATCCTGAAGCTATAATTTAGTACTGCATGATGTCGCTTTGCCGAGTGGAGGGTGATATATTAAACTGTCAATGTCATTTTCTTGCCTAGTAAATATTAGATCTAGCACTGACGGTACATCAAGTCCTCTTTCTCTGGTGGTTTCCCTCACATGTTGCATTAAGAAAAACTCTTGTACGAGATCCAGGAGCTTTTGGTCCCAACAGCTTTCTTGGCTATTTATATCTAGAGTATTCCAATTTATATTTGTATTGAAGTCCCCAGTTAGTATAATTCTTTCCGATTTCTCTTCCATTTTATGTAGCAATGATCTTATACTCTGAATTGTACTCTCTGCCAGGTCCTCATATTCGTCTCTTTCCCATGTGTTTGATCTGGGTGGCATGTACAAATTGGCTACAATTACTTTACCTTCAGATGTGTTGATCTCTACTGCAATCAGTTCTACTTGTGATGGTATATCTAGGTTTATTTCTTTGACTTCTAAATTTTTCTTAGTTAATATTATAATTCCTCCTCCTTTTTTTAAATTTCTGTCTCTTCTCTATATATTGTATTCCTCTCTAAGTTTAGTA
>NC_137014.1:3532317-3724356 GCF_032717465.1 Coenobita brevimanus | reverse complement strand
GGCAGTGAAATGGCGAGGGACAGGGCGACTTGGAGGCGATTTGTTTGTGGCCACCCCAAACGGGATTGAGGCGTCTGGCAATAGATAGATAGATATTCCACATACATCCACTTTCGCACCCTCAAGCACCCGGACAATCTCTCTCTTTCACCTCATCATTCGCTCCCCTTACATTTCAAGTTCCAATTACCATGTCCTTTATTATAATGAATTATTATTATAATTATTATCGGGAGCAGGCTGTAGTATGGTACCAGCCTGTGAGGGCAGTACTATTATCTCAAGGAAGGTGGAAAAGCTGAGGTGATAGGGAGAGCTGGAGCTCCCCTTGACATTTTTCAGTGTCGCTAACATAGAGGATTTGGCCAGCATTCCCTGCCAAACATTTTTATAACTACCTGCTCTTCACTGCTATACATGCACTTTTATGCATCATACCCCATACCCTACAATGACACAGGTTGGTGCCAGTAAGGGCATGCGGCCGGAAAAGGACATCTAGGGGTTAGAACGCCCAGTCAGAATGACATCCATGCATGGCTTTGTCCCCGAGAAGCAATTGGATTTTTTTTTTTTTTTACACCAGCAAGTGATGTATAAAGGTCATCTACCCTTACGCCATGTATTGGACTAGATTAGCCTTCATACAGGATCCTACACCGTGAAAGAAGTATGATGAGACTGTATTTTTTATCTATCTATCTATCGCCAGACGCCACAATCCCGCAAGGGGTAGCCATTTGACTTTGAGTTATTTGTTTTACGGGGAGGGGCACCTAAGCCTCCACCAACCCACTTGTTGACACGTAGGGAGCACTTTGTGGTTTGGTTATATGGTTACCACCCAGCGTTGTAAATGGTTTCCTGGCTTACAGGAAACCATTTGTGACTTGTCACTTAATGTAAAGCCACATGTAAAGGAAAGAAAAGCAATAAGAAGTGACAGGAAAGATGGGAGAAATAGGAAGAGAGGAGGGCAGGCACAGAAAAAGAATGATAAAGACTAAGGAAGGAGTAGGCAGCACTACATCAAGAGTGTGGATGATGGTCGCCACCACGTACCACCAATGATAATGATAATAGATATGTAAACTATTGTATCCATCTAAGAAGAACAGTAGTAGTAGGTGCTGGTACAACCTTTCAGATCCAAAATGCCTAGGTCCAAAGGCTTTATGCAAAATGGAACATTTTGGAAAGTGGAATCATAATGGCAGCTATGAGAAATGACTTGTGAAACAAATAATGTAGTCAAGGCAATTGAGAACAATAAGTAAACTGAAGCACTTGCATTAGTAACTTATTATCTGCTCTTAAACATGTCCGCAAAAGAACTCAGTCTTCAGTTATACCTTGAATGTGTGAGGGTTATGATATCAACACCCCTCTATACAGTATCATGAAAAAATATTTTGGAAATTGGATGTTCGGATTTGGCAGGTTGTACTGAACCAGCAGTAGTAACCGTAGGCTTATCTGAATGTGAATTTGGTGGACTGCTGGCACCAAAACTGGCCTGGAGGAAAAAGAGGGTGGTGAGGGACATAATTTTGTATTACCTTGTACTGTAGTTAAGCCACATGATTATATCAGTCCCACCACACGAAGGAGTCCCTCTTAGCACCATGTGTACAGTACGAAAGACTCCTTAGGCAGACTTGTGTTAAAGCGAACAAGTAATGATTAAGAATACACTTGCAGAGTTACTAAACAGTAGACGCCAAACATAGCCCAAAGTCCTACCCTTTCTTATTACAGCACCGATACAATACTCTTCAGTCCTGTTCTTCCTCCATTAATCCCTTTAATACAGTACTATATGTCTGTCTCAAGTTAGATATGATGGTCTGGTGGTAGAAATAGATAGTAAAAAGAGAATATAACTACATCTTTTGGATTACAGGGCACAAACTGCTCCAATGATTAGCCCTTATTCTTGCTAATTTAAGACTGTTATTCAGCTTGGGTAAGACTTTTCAAACTGGAAGGGTCACATTACAACCTTCAGGAACCTGTTCAACAGGAAAGTAAATAAAGGTTGATAGGAGAGCTTTTGGACTGAAGGGGTTAGGGACAGGCTTCATTAAGCCATTCTTGTTACCTTTTAAACTATGTTAATCAGCATAGGAGAGACTTTTCAAACTTAGAGTCCCATATGACATTCTTTAACATGTGTGGGAGAGACACTGGATAAAGCCTGATTGGAGATATAGTATATTGAACTGGAAGGACTGCATACCTTACATCCTTCATTAACCATTACTACTACCTTTAAATAAGAATTATCATACTGAAGGTAATTACTAGCAGCCTTCATTAACATAATACTGTACTGTAAATTAGGAGAGAGGTTTCATAAGTTGATTGGAAGTCAGGAGACATCAGGAATATACCATTACTGTTGAGGGGGATGAATTTGTGTGTAGGCTATGATATAGGAAGCATATCTCCAGAATATGGATGTTACAAGGTAAATCATATCTTGAAAAGAACTTACACTTTCAGATATGATAGCTTTTCCTTAAGTAATCATGACAGAAAGATGCAATCAGTTCATCAATACACATTAAATAATCTCAGACATCAACTGAGTCCATGTAGTTGGCTCACCTTGACAAATTTTAGTCCTTCTGCTGCTTAGTTCCTGTATCTAAGTGGCAGAATAAGACAGTATTATGGTTTTGCATCCTCCCCATAGATCTTCATTGTGATTTGCATGATAATCTAGTCTTTATCTCTAGAAACAGCTCAGCATTCAAGGTGGAGAGATGCCAGGTTTTTTGTCAGTTTAGGGTGGACATGTAGTCTATATGGTTTGTCTTTATTGTTTTATGTATTCGTTATTATTATTATTATTATTATTTTTTACTGTGGATCAAATTGGCGATTCATCTCTTCCGTTTATAAATCGGTACAACAGATAGACTTTCATTCTCAGAGTATGACCACTGAGTACTGTACTGTCTTCCTGTGCAGTGTATATTTTGTCATTTGTACTCTCATTATAAGTTTCATTAAAGAATTTGTATCATATGTTTAGTTTCTGTGTCACTCAGTGTGTTAAGTTTATGTAATATATGATTTAATCGTTTAAGTCCTGCCGTTAGATAGCAGTCTAAGTTCCAGTTTTTACTTTCTCCCTTTATATAAGTAGCAACTGCTCTATATTCTTTCCATAGCACTTGTTCATGATTAGCATTAAACTGCAGGCTTAGGTATTCCAAGTAGCTCAGGAAATTTCGAAATATCTCCTCCTAAAGGGACATTAATAGGTACATGACAATTTAGTTTAGTCTGTGCATGGTAGTTCAATTTCCCATTTTTTGTAACAAAAAAATAAAATACAGTAGAAGTTTTAGCCGATAACCTATTAGGGGCACGGTAGCATGGTCAGTATGGTGCTGGCCTGCTGATCAGGAGGACCCAGGTTCAATTCCCGGTGGGATAGAGGTTTCTTTAAAATGTGGCTGAGGGAAGCCTGCGTAGCAGAGCTTTCCTTAAAACCACAAGGCCCCTTGCTTACACTTCAGCTCCACACACACCAAGACATTTACACACACTACTACATACATACATCACATCGACACACACACGACACGTACATAGCCACAGCCACCACACAGTAGACGCACCACACACACACACACACACACACACAGAGGGTGGGACACAGACACACCACAGGCAGACAGTAGACGCACCACACACACACAGAGGGTGGGACACAGACACACAGTAGACGCACCACACACACACACACAGAGGGTGGGACACAGGCAGACAGTAGACGCACCACACACACACACACACAGAGGGTGGGACACAGACACACCACAGGCAGACAGAGAGGGACATATACAAAACACAGGGAGTGAGAGAGGAGGGGGTTTTATTAAAAAGTCCAATTTTGGTATACCTCCTGTGGCAAAATTGATATAGCCCCCCTTTAATATTTTTGGGATATTTTCATTTAGTGTCCCCCAGGCCCCACACCCACTCTGCTGAACCAAATTGTCTGGCGTCAGCTGGAACAGGATTTACCAGAGCTATGCCGGTCCATGCGGGGGTTAATGGTGACAGTGTAGTAGCTGTCGAGCTCCTATGACTCACTCAGCCGAACAAAATCGTCTGTCAGCTGGAATGGAATACTAGAGTTGTCCCAAGCACCAGAGGGTTAAGAATCTTAGCCCCTGAGTGATGCTCGGGACAACTCTAGTACCCCATTTCAGCTGGCTCAGACGAGTGCGTTCGACTGAGTGGAGATCATAGGAAGCCTGACAGTGTCAATACCGTCACCATCCAACCCCTCACGACCGACGTAACTCTAGCATCATGTTCCAGCTGACATGAGACAATTTGGTGGAAGAGAGAGGATCCTAGGATCCTGAGAGACACTATAACATCACAAACAAAATACAAAATGCCTTCCCTCCATCTTGAACGTACTATAATTCATTTACATTAAGTAAGCTCGTATTTTCGTATTTTTGCAGCTATTTCATGTATCTTAGTTAAAAGAAAAAAATACTACGAGCCGGTGAATAAAACCAACACTTGTAGACGAAGAATATAATTACCAAACAGTTTCGGTGGACACTGCCACCATCTTCAGTGGTCAAGATAGTGAGAGGGAGTGACATACTGACCATACAAGGGTTCCTTTTTATGCGTGTGTGTGTGTGGAAGGGTGGGGTAAAGGTGAGGTGGGGTGGGGTAGATTGTAAGCGGGGATTAACCCAAGAGGGATTTTGGGGGGGACATTACCGGACAGATCAGGTGTAATTCCTATCTGACCTTACCTGTGTAGTAGCAGGAAGGGACATGTCTCTTCCTGCTACGGCCTGAGCTGGGTCAGATAGGAGCACCTCACCTATAGGCAAAATGTCCCCCCAAAATCGCCCTTGGGTTAATCCCAGATTGTCACCCCCACCCCACCTCACCTTTACCCCACCCTTTCACACACACGGGCATCAAAAGGAACCCTTCTATGATTGTCCGAATGTCACTCCCTCTCACTAATGACCACTGAAGATAGTGGCAGTGTCCACCGAAACTGTTTGGTAATTATATTCTTCGTCTAATATTGTGGGTTTTGTGCAAAATCTTTGATTATCTTACTTAAGAGTGATTCATCCAAACCCATCACTACAAACTCTGTATCTTTTCATAGCCCTTCTTAGTGACTAGCATCTTATTCTAGTTTTCTATAGTTACAACTGATCATTCAAGTTGGAGGGATCACAACTTTAAGAAATTACAGTAAACAATCTAACAAAATTCAATTGTCGTCCTATTGACCTCTCGTCTTCGCAGGAATGCAGCGGTGGCGCCATCTTGTGCGTGGAATAAGTGAAGTGCAGGCTCTTGAGTGGAAAGAGCACGGAGCCACGGGAGACTTAATAATATTAACTGGTGCAGCCAGTCTAGAAACCTGGGACATTTGCCTGAAATAATAATAATAATGATAATAATAATAATAGAAATAACAACAAAACCAAGTCATATACATAATTCAATACCTTAGTCCCACTCGATCTGTCCATTCCGCCCCTTCAGTATGAGGACGCATTTCTGTAAGCTATTTTTTTCTAACATGAAGGAGGTTCGACGTACGTTTGATTGAGCCTATCATAAGACTCCTAAAGCTGAGTAAATGCCTCTGAAAGTTGCAAAATATAAAACGTCTATATGGATATAAAAACCTTGTTGTTCACCTACGGGACTCGATCTGTGGCGCCTAGAAACAAGTGCTGACGTCATGTTTACACTTTGCATACCTTTAGACGATTTCCTGGAGCTTAAAGAAACCCTCTCGGGATGATGGGACAGACACAATAACCCTTCAGACAGAGAATGACTTAGTTACTTTGTTCTAGGTAACCGGACGATTTTATTTAGCTTAGGAGATCCTCGTAGTGAAGGGGTTGATGGTGACTGTATCTAACCCCTTCAGTACGAAATTCCTCTCCAGAGTTGAAGAAAATCGTCTGGAGAAAGAAAGATGAAAATGGTAAAAAGTGTTAATGTGGACAATGAGTTAGATAAGACTGGTTTGGTTAAGGCAGGGTAGGGATGGGACGGTTGTGCCAGGGTGGGGTAGCGTTGGGTCGGTTATGGCCGGGTGGGGTAAGGTTGGGTTAGTTTTGGCAGGGCGGCGTAGGATTGGGCCGGTTTTGGCCGGGGGGGGGCGGACTGGGTCGGTTGTGGCAGGGTGTGATAGGCATGGTTCGGTTTTGGCAGGGTGGGGTAGCGTTGGGTCGGTTTTGGCCGGGTGGGGTAGGATTGAGTTTTTTTTGGCAGGGTGGGGTAAGGTTGGGTCGGTTTTGGCAGGGTGGGGTAGGATTGGGTCGGCTATGGCAGGGTAGGGTAAGATTGGGTCGGTTTTGGCAGGGTGGGGGTAGGATTGGGTCGGTTTTGGCAGGGTGAGGTAGGATTGTGTCGGTTATGTTTTGGTTGGTTTTGGCAGCGTGGGTTAGGTTTTGGTCGGTTTTGGCAGAGTGGGATTTGATTGGGTCGGTTTTGGCAGGGTGGGGTAGGATTGGGTCGGTTTTTGCAGGGTGAGGTAGGATTGGGTCGGTTTGGACAGGGTGTTAGGACTCCATATTATAATTACAAATCATAATAGTTCCGTCATATCCAACGCCTATTTCACTCAGTTATACTACAGTGTCTCATCAGATTTGGGGTTCTTCTCTACGATTTTTGTTCTTCCCCGCTTAGTTCAGTCCTTTAGTTCATTCATGACCCTTGGCTTTCCTTTTTATTTTTATTTTTTTTATGTGGTGGAGCGCAGGTGCACGAGGCTTGACCACCATTATTCCAGAATATTTAAGGGTAGGCCACCAAACGACGCCCTGGTAACGTCTACACGTCAAAACATCTGTCCACCTCTGGGACTTGAACTGCGGAGCGTTGAACGCTGAGCTCCCGGTCTGCGGATGTCACTTTTACACTTTGTTAGCTTCTGACGATATCCTACAGCTTCAGAAAACCCTCTTAGGATGACGGGACAGAATCATGTAACCCTTCAGACCAAGAACGATTTATTTACTTTGTCCTAGCTGACCGCACGATTTTATTTAGCTTAGGAGATCCCCTGACAGAGAAGAGGTTGATGCTGACTGTATCTAACCCTCAAATTCAAAATTCCTCTCCCGAGCGGAAGAAAATCGTCTGGAGAAAGAATGAAGAAAACTGAAGAAAGAGTTAGAGTGAAAATGAGTTAGATAAGATTGGTTTGGTTAGGGCAGGGTAGGGTTGGGTCGGTTATGCCAGGGTGGGGTAGGGTTGGGTCGGTTTTGGCAGGGTGAGGTAGGACTGGGATAGTTTTGGCAGGGTGGGGTAGGACTTGGATGGTTTTTGCAGGGTGGGGTAGGATTGGGTCGGTCTTGGCAGGATGGGGTAGGATTGGGTCGGATATGGCAGGGTGGGGGGTAAGATCGGGTCGGTTTTGGCAGGGTGGGGTAGGATTGGGTCGGATATGGCAGGGTAGGGTAAGATCGGGTCGGTTTTGGCAGGGTGGGGTAGGATTGGGTCGGTTTTGGCAGGGTGGGGTAGGATTGGGTCGGTTTTGGCAGGGTGGGGTAGGATTGGGTCGGTTTTGGCAGGGTGGGGTAGGATTGGGTCAGAGTTGGCAGGGTGGGTCAGGAATGGCTCAGTTTTGGCTGGGTGGGATAGGTATGGGTCGGTTTTGTCAGGGTGGGGAAGGGTTGGGTCGGTTTTGGCAGAGTATTGGTTAGGTTTCGGTTGGTTTTTGCAGGGTGGGGCAGGATTGGGTCGGTTTTGGCAGGGTGGGGTATGATTAGGTCAGTTTTGGCAGAGTGGAGTAGAATTGAGTTGGTTTTGGTAGGGTGGGGTAGGGTTTGCTCGGTTTTGGTAGAGTGGGGTAGGATTGGATCGGTTTTGGCAGGGTGGGGTAGGATTGGGTCGGTTTTGGAAGGGTGAGGTAGGATTGGGTCGGTTTGGACAGGGTAGGGTAGGTGTGGGTCGGTTTTGGCAGGGTGGGCAAGGATTGGGTCGCATTTGGCAAGGTGGGGTAGAATTGGGTTGGTTTTGGCAGAGTAGGGTAGGGATGGGTCGATTATGGCAGGGTAGGGTAGGATGGGGTCGGTTTTGGCCGGGTGTCGTCGGCTGGGGTCGGTTTTGGCAGGGTGGGGTAAGATTGGGTCTGTTTTTGGCTGGGTGGGAAAGGATTGGTCGGGTTTGGCAGGGTGGAGTAGGACTGGGTTGGTTTTGGCAGGGTGGGGTAGGATTGTGTCGGTCTTGACAGGGTGGGGTAAGGTTGGGTTGGTTTTGGCAGTATGGGGTAGGGATGGGTCGAGTTGCGTTTGGGAGGGTAGGATAGGTTATGGCAGGGTAAGATAGGGCTGGGTGGTGGTGGACTGGGTAGGGTAGGGCTGGGTACGGTAGTGTAGGGCTGGGTAGGGTAGGGTAGGCTGAATCAGGGTAGTGTAGGGTACAGAAGAGTGGTGGGTATAACTGCCGTTTAGTTCCGTCATATCCAACGCCTATTTCACTCAGTTATACTACTGTACACTGTCTCATCAAATTTGGGGCGATCTTCTACGATTTTTGTTCTTCTCCGCTTAGTTTAGTCCTTTAGTTCATTCATGACCCTTGGCTTTCCTTTTTTTTTTTTTAATGAGGTGGAGCGCAGGGGCACGAGGCTAGACCACCATTAGTCCAGAATATTAAAGGGTAGGCCACCAAGCTACGCCCTGGTAACGTCTACATGTCAAAACATCTGTCCACCTCTGGGACTTGAACCGCGGAGCCCTGGACGCAGAGCTCTCGGTTTGCGGATGTCACTTTTACTCTTTGCTAGCTTCTGACGATAATCCTACAGCTTCAGAAAACCCTCTTAGGATGACGGGACAGAATCGTTTAACTTGTGCTGGAGTCTACTGTGTACTCTGTTCCATGTCTTTGGGAACTAGAGTATAGCATTGTATGCTTTCTTTGCATACTTTACTTTTTCTGTGATATTGTATTTTCCATGTCTTTGGGAACTAGAGTATAGCATTGTATGCTTTCTTTGCATACTTTACTTTTTCTGTGATATTGTATTTTAGTCATTTGTAATACCATAAAGGGCAAAGTAAAGTTGATATACAGCTGATGCTTTTATTATCTTTAGTGTTTTACGAGAGTTTACAATTACAATACATTTACAAAGTATACAAGTAGCAATGGCAGCAGCTGTTAGGTTACTCTGGCAGAAGATTTTATATATCAAAGTATAAGTTTCTCAAAGTATATCACAAAAGTATTGGACTAGAGCAAATATTTCAAGTGTTATCAAAGTATATCAGTTAAATACGGGCAAGATACCTTTAGCAATTAATATTATGTAGTAGGTCCTATGTCTATCTCCAACTCGCTCCCTCGCTCCTACTCGCCCCTCTACCCTCTCTCCATCACGCTCACTCTAGAACGACAGAAAAAGAAACAGCGCATAAAAAAGTAAAGGTGGGAAGAGAAAGAAGCACTAAAGCAGACAGACACTAACAGACAGACACACCATCCCAGCACGTTCGGCTGCGCTGAGGACAGGCAGACAGGACAGACGGAGAGGAAGATGGAAGTGGAAGGAAGTCCCCCCTCTCCCGCCTCCCCCCACCCCACCTCCCTCCCCAGACCCACCTACCTGCCACACCCAGCCTAGCATGCTGGGAACTAAACACACACACACACACACACACACACACACACACACACACAAAGCACGCACACACAATCACACCCTAAAGGAAAATACAAAGAAAAATACAACCTGTCACCTGTCCTGTCTGGCGCTCCGATCTCCCTGCAGGCTCTCCGGTCTCCCCTGGTCTCTCGGCCGTCTCGTCTCTCCCTCGCAGCCGTCTCTGCATCGCCTGGGGAAATACAGGAACATCAAAGGTGCCTAAGGAATGCAATGCCTACCAGAGTAACGCTATACAGGTGCCACCACAGCTGCTGCTACTCTCCCTACCAACATCACCTATCAGTACAAGCTACAACACACGCTGCACCAGTTCCTCTGCAGGGCTTGCCATGTTCTCGAGAGGCCATCTCGTCGTCTACAGTTGCCATTTCTTCCGTAGTTGCAACCCCTTTTTCTGAGGTTGCCATCTCGTCTTCTGAGGTTGCCATCCCGTCTTCAGGGGCTGCAGCTTCGCCTTCCCCCTCGCCTGCAGTTGCCATCTCGCTGATCAGGGTTGACATCTCGTCCTCCGTCGTTTCCATCGATTTCTGTGGAGCAAATATCAATTAGGCCAAAGTACGCACTATATGCTACTGCTGAGCCTATGTCCCGTATTCTGGGTGGCATAGGAGGCTTCGGAGCGCATTTCCCTGAGAGATTTATTTTCCATAACACCAACATTATATTGCAAACTTACGTCAATGTCTTCTAACCCCAACTTGTCACCCAATTCCTTCCCATTCCACACATCCTTCCTTTAAGTTCTTCACAGCCATACTGTACCATCACCACACCCACACTACCACCACCACCACCACAACCACACTCCACCACAACCACACTCCATCGTAATACAACCACCAGCATAACACTATCACCACTACCACAACCACGTACTACCACCACCATCACAACCACACACCACCACCACCAACACCGCTGACATCATCACCATCACAACCACCACACAGCTATCAGTGCTCTCGTGCAAAATTTGTCTGCGTGAGAGAGAGAGAGAGAGAGAGAGAGAGAGAGAGAGAGAGAGAGAGATTTGTGCGTGTGTGGTGCGTGTGCGTGTTTCGTGCATGTGTGCGTGTATGTATATGTGTATGTGTGTGTGTGTGTGTGTGTGTGTGTGTGTGTGTGTGTGTGTGTGTGTGTGTGTGTGTGTGAAAATCACTCTTTTAACAATAAACAAAATGCATGACAGTGTACGATGTGAGAAAAGCTCAGAAGAAAATATTTCACATTTCAAAAAGTTTAAATATGGTTAAAATACATTTTACTTGGGTAGAAAGCTATTATTTCCATCTCCTGTTCTCTCGTGTCGGTGTAAATATCATTTGCTTGCCTGGCCGTGTAAATATCCTCTGCCTGCTTGGTCGTGCGAAAATCCTCTTCTTCTTCGTGTCAACGGAAAAATTCAACCTGAGAGGTGAAGAGCAGAGGTGTGAGGGTAGGGGAGGTTTGACTGGTAGCAGGGAGATGGGAGGGGGGTAGAAGGAAGAGGTGGGTGGTAGAAGGAAGAGGTGAGGGGGTAGGGAAGAGGTGAGGTGGGGGGTAGGGAAGAGGTGGGGGTAGAGAACAGTGGAGGGGGTTGAGGGAAGAGATGAGGGGGTAGAGGGAAGAGGGTGAGGGGGTAGAGGGAAGAGGTGAGGGGGTAGAGGGAAGAGGTGAAGGAGTAGGGAAGAGGTGAGGGGTAGGGAAGAGGTGAGGGGGTAGAGGGAAGAGGTGAGGGGGTAGAGGGAAGAGGTGAGGGGGTAGAGGGAAGAGGTGAGGGGGTAGAGGGAAGAGGTGAGGGGGTAGAGGGAAGAGGTGAGGGGGTAGAGGAAAGAGGTGAGGGGGTAGAGGGAAGAGGTGAGGGGGTAGAGGGAAGAGGTGAGGGGGTAGAGGGAAGAGGTGAGGGGGTAGAAGGAAGAGGTGAGGGGGTAGAAGGGAAACGGTGTGGAGGTAGGGAAGCGGGGAGGGGGTAGGGACGAGATGAAGGGGTAGGGAAGGGGGTGAGGAGGTTGGGAAGAGGGGAGGGGGTAGAGGGAGGGGGTAGAGGGAAGATGTGAGGGGGCAGGGAAGGGGAGGGGGTAGGGAAGATGAGGGGGTAGGGAAGAGGTGAGGGGGGGGAGAGGGAAGAGGTGAGGGGGTAGAGGGAAGAGGTGAGGGGGTAGAGGGACGAGGTGAGGGGGTAGAGGGAAGGGGTGAGGGGGTTGGGAAGAGGTGAGGGGGTAGAGGGAAGAGGGTGAAGGGGTATAGGGAAGAGGTGAGGGGTAGGGAAGAGGAGGGGGTAGGGATGAGGTGAGGGGGTAGAGGGAAGAGGTGAGGGGGTAGAGAAGAGGTGAGGGGGTAAGAGAAGAGGTGAGGGAAGAGGTGAGGGGTAGAGGGAAGAGGTGAGGGGTAGAGGGAAGAGGTGAGGGGGTAGGGAAGAGGTGAGGGGGTAGGGAAGAGGTGAGGGGGTAGGGAAGGGGGACTGGAGTAGCGGGCATAGAGAAGGTGGGAGTTTAGAGATGGTGTGTACAATTAGCCACTGCTACGACGCAAATCACAAAAATCTACCTCTGGAAATATATCAGTGTGGTTGTTTGTAAATGTTGGCAAACTTAACAATGGTATTTAACATATTTTCCATCGGCTGGTGAATTAGCAAGGAGTGTTTGGGACTTTTCATAAACCTCAGGGCACCTTTGAAATAAACAGATGTTAACCAGGATTATTGTATCTCCCTTGCCGGACAGGTGTGTGAATAATGAACTCATTTCTTAGTAGGGATTGTCACCGAAAAAATAGCTTCTTTAGACCCAAGAGCACCAGCATTGTCTACAGCTCGTGTCAAACTGGAATTGCTTTACCGTGTAAATATGTAGTTATAATACGTCCACAGCCACGTCATCCAATAAAGTACACGAATTATTTCTTTTAAGTAATTTCTTGGGAGGGTGGGGGTACTGCCAATCTTCACCCCCCTCCCCCCATAGTTCACACAACGCACGACGTCAGAACACGTGCCCTGATCAAGGAAGGGTGTAAATCACAATCTTTATGCAAATATGTGAACTGTACAGTCATGAGAGCCAACCTGAAAGCCATTATGGTCAAAGCCCCATACTGTCATCGACCATGACTGCCAAAATTGTGTCAGTCAGTCATCGAGATGGTGAATAAATCGGATAATGTCGGGGCAAATGATCATGTTAGTGCTAACCCATTCAGCCAGGAAACGTCGTTCATTTTATTCTTGCAACAGCCTGATGATTTTATTGAGCTTAGGGTACACTTTTCAAACTGAAGGAGTCAGATACAGTACTAATAAAATCTTTAGTACGAGAGGCTGCTCGTAAGCTGAATAAAAATGAGCTTGATAACAATAAGAATAAAATAAGAATGATGTCACTCTGGTTCAGGGGAATAAACGAATCTTTACCTAACCCAAGGATTACGTAAACACATTTCGCACAGAAATAACAATGATTAGATGGACGTGTAGCTCTTACTTAAATGCTAGGCCTGGGTTTGGGGGGGAGGCTAGGTTTACTATTGACGAATTAAGAGGAGGAATGGGACAAAAGTGTATTGTTGTGATGAGGAGGGATAGACTTCAGGTGGTTAGGACATGTGAAAAGGATGGAGGATGACAACTGGGTGAGGAGAGAGAGGTGTGAACGTCGCAGGAAGGGCTACGAGAGGCAGACCGGAAAAGGCCTGCGACGAGGTCATAGTGTGTGACTTCAGGGATAAGGGAGTGAATAGGGAGGCTGCAAAATTGTGCAGTGTGGAGAGCCGCCATTATGTGACCAAGGCCGACGACGCATGCAAGCATGTTAGATCCTTTAAATACGATACGAACGATTTGATGCAAGTAAGGTTCAGGGATCACCATTTTAAATAATTCATCTCCTGCCACTTTTTTGCCTTCCATCTGTACATTATCCCCGGCCATCCTATTACGCGTTGACGAACAGGGGAATTTGGAGGAGGAACACGAACAGCAGCAGTCTACCCTCCTCCTCCCTGCCTGACTTGCCTCATTGCCCCTCCCCCCGCTCTCTCTCTCTCTATTTCTTATCTATCTCCACACACCGACACGTCAGATAAATATGACCCACCAATTGTTTTGTGGCTGTGTGTGTGTGTGTGTGTGTGTGTGTGTGTGTATCAGTATGTGCGTGAACCTGTGTGTGTGCATCATTGTGTGCGTGTATCTGTGCTCGTATCTGAGTGTGCGTGTATCAGTGTCTGTGTGTATCAGTGCCTGTGTGTATCAGTGCCTGTGTGTATATTAGTGTGCGTGCGTGCTCTGATCAGTGCTTGTATCAGTGTTTGCGTGAATGAATACGTGCGTGCATTAGTGTGTGCCTGCTCCGTGTGCGCGTGTTTAGTGCGTACATGCCGCAGCGTGTGCGTGCATCGGTGTGTGCGTGCATCAGTGTGTGCGTGCATCAGTGTGTGCGTGCATCGGTGTGTGCGTGCATCAGTGTGAACGTGCTAAGTGTGTACGAAGTCATTTTGTGTGTGCAGTGTGTACTTAGTCAAATTGTGCGTGTTCAGTGTGTAGGTGTTCAGTGTGTAGGTGTTCAGTGTGTAGATGTTCAGTGTCTGCGTGTTTATTGTGTGCGCGTTTATTGTGTGCGCGTTTATTGTGTGCGCGTTTATTGTGTGCGTGTTTATTGTGTGCGTGTTCAGTGTGTACGTGTTTTTTGTGTGTGTTTCTGTGTGTGTGTGTGTGTGTGTGTGTGTGTGTGTGTGTGTGCGTGTGTGTGTGTGTGAGTGCGTGTGTGAGTGTGTGCGTGTGCGTGTCTGTGTCTGTGTCTGTGTGTGTGTGGGTGTGAGTGTGTGTGTGTGTGTTCGTATGTGTGTGTGCGTGTGTGTGTGCGTGTGTGTGCGTGTGTGTGTGCGTGTGTGTGTGTGTGTGCGTGTGTGTGTGTGTGTGTGTGAGAGTGTGTGTGTGTGTGTGTGTGTGTGCGTGTGTGTGTGTGTGTGCGCGTGTGTGTGTGTGTGTGAGCGCGTGTGTGTGTGTGTGTGTGTGTGCGTGTGTGTGTGCGTGTGTGTGTGTGTGTGTGTGTGTGTGTGTGTGTGCGTGTGTGTGTGTGTGTGTGTGTGTGTGTGTGTGTGTGTGTATGTGTGTGTATATGTGTGTGTGAGTGCGCGCTTGCGTGCGTGCGTGTGCATTAAAATATCCGAGCATCACTGAGTCTATGCATCAGTGTGTGTGTGTGTGTGTGTGTGTGTGTGTGTGTGTGTGTGTGTGTATCAGTATGTGCGTGAACCTGTGTGTGTGTGCATCATTGTGTGCGTGTATCTATGCTCGTATCTGAGTTTGTGTGTATCAGTGCCTGTGTGTATCAGTGTGTGCGTATATTAGCGTGCGCGCGTGCTCTGATCAGTGCTGGTATCAGTGTTTGCGTGAATGAATACGTGCGTGCATTAGTGTGTGCCTGCTTCGTGTGCGCGTGTTTAGTGCGTACATGCCGCAGCGTGTGCGTGCATCGGTGTGTACGTGCATCAGTGTGTACGTGCTAAGTGTGTATGAAGTCAAATTGTGTATGTTCAGTGTGTACTTAGTCAAATTGTACGTGTTCAGTGTGTACGTGTTCTGTGTGTACGTGTTCAGTGTGTGCGTGCATCAGTGTGTACGTGTTAAGTGTGTATGTAGTCAATTTGTGTGTGTTCAGTGTGTACTTAGTCAAATTGTACGTGTTCAGTGTGTACATGTTCAGTGTGTGTGTGTGTGTGTGTGTGCGTGTGTGTGTGCGTGTGTGTGTGTGTATCAGTATGTGCGTGAACCTGTGTGTGTGTGCATCATTGTGTGCGTGTATCTGTGCTCGTATCTGAGTTTGTGTGTATCAGTGCCTGTGTGTATCAGTGCCTGTGTGTATCAGTGCCTGTGTGTATCTGTGTGCGTATATTAGCGTGCGTGCGTGCTTTGATCAGTGCTGGTATCAGTATTTGCGTGAATGAATACGTGCGTGCATTAGTGTGAGCCTGCTCCGTGTGCGCTTGTTTAGGGCGTACATGCCGCAGCGTGTGCGTGCATCGGTGTTTGCGTGCATCAGTGTGTACGTGCTAAGTGTGTACGTAGTCAAATTGTGCGTGTTCAGTGTGTACATGTTCAGTGTGTACGTGTTCAGTGTGTACGTGTTCAGTGTGTGCGTGTTCAGTGTGTGCGTGTTTATTGTGTGCTTGTTTATTGTGTGCATATTCAGTGTGTGTGCGTGTGTGCGCGTGTGTGTTTATTGTGTGCGTGTTCAGTGCGCGCGTATTCAGTGTGTGCATATTCAATGCGTGCGTGTTCGTGTGCGTTCTCAGTGTGTGCGTACTTGGGTGCGTGCTGTGTGCGTATTTACTCTCAGCGTATACCAGTGTGTAGCTCAAACTGTCTACATGTTTGTAAGAGGGAAGGTATGCAAAAATTTGATGATGATGATGATGATGATGATGATGATGATGATGATGACTGAGGTGTTTGGCAGTAGATAGTAGCAGTAGATAGATGATTATGATGATCATGATGATCATGATCATGATCATGATGATGATGATCATCATCATCATTTTTTCTAGTTCTTTTTAATCCAGAAACTTTTATGTTATCAAGGAGGATTCTGTACTCTACTCCTTTCACCTTAACTTGGCCCAAATTTTCGTCCATTTGCAGCTTTTCACGTGTCTCAGTTGCGTCTTTGAAACAGCACTTTTTCGTGACTAGCATAATATTCTATTGTTACAACTCAGGATTCGAGATAAAGAGATTGCAATTTAGGCCAAGTTAGAGTAAAATGAGGATAGTGAAGGGGATGGGATGGAGGGATGGAATAGAGAGGTACACGAGAGACACGGTGTACGTTGGGGGAAGGGCAGCGAAATGGCAGGGTACAGGGTGACATGGAGGCGATTTGTTTGTGGTCACCCCTTACGTGTTTAAGGCGTCTGGCAATAGATAAACTGACAATTAGGGCTATAGCTCTAAGTGACGATACACAACTATTAAAATTACATCCATTTCCCTTAGTTTCTACAATTTCTTTGGCCTACAACGCTTCCTGGCTGACCGTAAGATATCCCCGTGTCCTAATTTAGTCACCTTAATGGCAAAAACAGGAAAACCCAACACTTGCAGCAAGAGGAGAAGCCTACACACCATCACTACCCCCTAACCAGCAAAACGACGTCTATTGCCCTCATCTGTTGACTCTGTCTGACCTATGACACTTCCTGGTTGGCAGCAAGATACCTCTGTGTCTTATCTGAATCATCTTAATGGCAAAAACAGCGAAATTTAACCCTAAAACAGTAAAATTTAACACTTACATCAGGAGACGGAGCCGACGCAGCCTCACCCTCTTATCGTCCGAGTACCACTGACTGACCAATGGAATGCCATGCTTGTTCAGCCCAGAAACTCGTGTGAAATTTTACCCAACTACTTTTACAACCACTAGAGGGCACGGAGGCCCTCTCACCTTCAGGGTAACTCTAGTATTTTATTCTAGCTAATACAAGAGACAGTTATGCACCTGTGAGCTATTTATAAGTGTCTGAGAGCGTTAATGCTGTAAATATTAACCCTCCAATGATCGTGACAACCCTAGTACTTTTATTTATTAGACTCCAGACGATTTTATTCAGCTGGGATTGGGTCTTAGAAGCCTGAGTGCATAAGAGAAAACAGTCGTAGAGGAAGCATCAGGGACCGTAGCAATGTCAGAAATTATACTTAGATGTTTACTATACTTTATTCACTTTCACTTTGCCTAATATTGACATCTCACCTTAAATGCTGGGCTGTAAGGATACATTAACACTAGAATATAGAACAATACTCTCTTTTCCCTAAATGGACCTAAAATTACCATCTATCCATCTTGAATGCTGAGTTGTAACAATAGAGGAACACCAAAACATGATGCTAGTCACGAAGGAGTGCTATGTAAAAGATGTAGAGCCATACCATTGTCATTTCTTGGCATTGGGCTACGTGAAATGAGTAAAATGACCTACACAAGGAAGGAATCTGGCCCGTGTTAGAGGAAGACCGGTATAGTCACGAAAAGGTGTTATGGAATGGATACAGAATTTCACTTTAACTTGGCCTAAAATTGCCATCTCTCCATCTTGAATGCTGAGCTGTAACAAGAACCTGACATTAGAATATGATGCTAGTCACGAAAAAGTGCTGTTGAAGATATGTAGAGCCGTGTTATCATCTTTTTCTGCCTGTAATTATCTATCTATCTATAGCCCGACGCCCTAATCCCGCAAAGGGTGGCCGCAGACAAAACGCCTCCAAGTCACTCTGTCACCCACCATTTGACTACCCTCCCCCCAACTCACCCCCCCCCTCCCTCATATACCTCTCAATTCCATCCCTCCACCTCATCCTCGGTCTACCCCTCCCTCTCCCTCCCTCCACCTCACCTACATACACCCTCTTAGTCAGTCTTTCATTCTCCATTCTCTCCACATGTCCAAACCACCTCAGTGTATTTCTCCTAATCTTCTCAACCACATCCACATCTACCCCACAACGTTCCTTCACTTCTTCATTCGTCAACCTGTCCCTCCACGTCACTCCACATGCTCCTTTCTAATAACTCATTTCCACTGCTCTCACTCTTGACTTGTTCCCCTCTTGCAAGGTCCACGCCTCGCTTCCATACGTCAGGGTAGGGATCACAATACCATCATGCAGTGACTTCTTAACTTCCATACTCACCTCCCTATTTCTCATCACTGCTTTCAGTGTACCAACAACCTTCCTTCCCTGCTGTACCCTTTCACTTACTTCATCCCCCAAAGTTCCATCCTTACTCATCACACTACCCAAGTACTTGAATGCACCCACATTCTCCATATCCTCACCATCCAACCTCACTGCACACTCTGTGACTTCATTCCTCTCAAACACCATAACTTTACTTTTGTTTACATTAACTTTCAGCTTCCTCCTCCTACACACTGTCCCAAATTCATTCACCAAACCTTGCAACTCCCATTCATCTTCACTCAACAATACTGTATCATCAGCAAACAGCAACACCGGAAGCTTTCAAATCTCACCCTCATTCATTAGGGCCAGCCCCACACCACTGCCCTACCTTGCACCTCCTTTACAACCCCATCCATATATATATTAAACAGCCATGGAGACATCACACACCCCTGTTTCAGTCCCACATTGAAATCAAAGAACTCACTCAGCTCACCATCCACTCGCACCATAGCCCTAGCCCCCTCGTACATACTCTTCACAGCACTCAACAATTTCCCCTCCACTCCATATATTCTTAATACCTTCCACATACCTTGCCTATCTATTCTGTCATAAGCTTTCTCCAAGTCCATGAAGGCAGCATACACTTTTCTTCCCTTCTCTAGATACTTCTCCACTAAACATCTTAGAACAAATATCTGATCTACACACCCTTTTCCCTTCCTAAATCCCCCTTGTTCTTCTCCAACTAGCTCCTCTGTCATATGCCTAACCCTATCAATGAGTATTCTACCATATATTTTACCAGTCACACTAAGAAGGCAAATACCCCTATGGTTACCACATACTTCTCTCTCCCCTTTTCCTTTGTACAGAGGAACAATTATACCTGATTTCCAGTCCTCTGGAACCCTTCCCTCTTCCCAAGCCGATCTACACAACTTCCATATCCACTCCACAACAATCTCACCCCCATATCTAAGCATTTCAACACACACTCCATCAATTCCTTGGGCCTTTCCCATCTTAATCTTTTTCATCGCTTCCACTACTTCCGCCATACTGATCTCTTCCTCCCTCCTCTCATCTCTTCTTCTCCCAGCCATTCCCCAACCACTTATACTCACACTGCTCTCACTCTCTACATTCAACAAATCCTCAAAGTGCTCCTTTCATCTCCTCAATTTCTCTCTTCTCCACCAACAATCTATTATACCTATCTTTCACTCCCCTATTATTTCCCCTTTCACACTACCTTACTTTCTTTACCTCCTTCCAAAACATTTTCTTACTCTCCCTCCATTTCATACTCAGATTCCTCCCAAACTCTTCATCCACTTTCTTATTACTCTCCTTCACCAGTCTCTTAACCTCCCTTCTCCTGCTCACATATACCTCTCTCTTCTCTCTCTCACCTTCTCCCCTACCTCTACTCGCCAACCATTCACCATATGCTTTCTTCTTTTTGTTCCAAAGCTCGTTTCACCTCATCATTCCACCATGCTGTCCCTTGCATCTCCTCCTCACTCCACAAACCGCCTCACACGCTGCGCCTATCTCTTCCGTGAATATCTTACATACGTCTTCCACCCCTTCCATCTGCTCTAGCTCATACCTTCCCAATCTTTCTTCCACTATGCTCTTATACTCTGTCATTTTCTCACTATCTTGCAATTTCTCCACTCTTCTCACAGGAGCTGCTTCCTCCTGTCTTCCCCTTCGCCTCCTCAACCACTTTCTTTGCATCTTTACCTTGGCCATCACTAAGTGATGGTCCGAGACTCCATTCCCCCACCCTCTCCACACTCTTGCATCTAACACTTGTCTTCTCATTCGCTCATCCACACACACGTAGTCTATCATTGCCTTTCGTTCAACAAGTTCACCATCCATCCTCCTCATTACTCTCCATGTATACCGGTGGATCATCTTATGACGGAAGTAGGTGTTGGCAATTGCCAACCCCTTACAAGCACAGATGTCCACCAAAGCACTACCATTCCCATCTACTTCAGCTGGCACACCCCACTGACCAACCACTCGTAGATTCCCAACTTTGTAATTATGCTATGAGAAATAAGCACCAAATATAAGATCTCAGCCATGTTAAGTCTGATAAACTATACATACAGCTTAAGAGGGAAGAGTATCAGACAGCATTCGGTACATCTCATATGATAATCCCCAGTGGCATTTGTGGTCCTCGCCCTTTGGAACTCTGAAGATGGATGTTTGGATGCTATTTCTCGTAATCTTGAGAGTGCAAGTGTGATGCGTAATGTGCACGAAGTTTCGTGTAGACAGACGAACGTGTATGAGAGAATGTTGGCCAACCCTCTGTGTACTAAAACACTGAAGTTTTCAGCAAAGAAAGATGGTCAGGAACTAGGTTTTGAGGGCTGATGAAATGGGAGTTCCAGCTCTGTCATCAACCTTGGGAGTACCACCCTATTCCACTGATGCTACAGGGTTGTAATGAAAGAATCCTTACCTCTGGTAATACGAGATAAACACTTTTTTTTTTTTTTTTTTTTTTTTTTTACGCCATGTTGATAAGGGCTAAGGCGTTGCCCCTGGGTAGAGGACTTTGATTTGGGACATGTAGCGCTTTATGACTGGATGCCCTTTCTAATGCCTACCAATGACCCTTGAGTGGACTCGTTGTTTCCAACCTCCGACCCTTTGGTCAGAGCAGCGTGTTCTAATAGGGTGCTTTCAAAGCTAGTATTCCACTAGATGGCCCTACTGTTGCAGTAAACACATGCCCCGCGCTGCTTAAAAAGCATATTTTTCTTTGTTAAATATCTATACTGTTGTGTGAAAATGTGAATCATGGTAATGTCATATGCCGAAATATAAATAATACAAATATAACACGTATATATAACGTATCGTGAAGTGTTTATATTTATCATAAACGGAAATTAAAATATCACTGATGGCATGTGATGGCAACCCGTCCTTCCAGTGACCCTATATTATTTAATTTCTGCTAAATTTAGTGCAAATTTGGTTCTTAATACATTGTCTGTTCAGTCTGTAAAGTACGCCTATAGTGGGTATCTAGACTCATCCAGTTTCTTTGTGGGCAGAAATTTAATGTTGAGTAAATACTGGCATTCAACATTTTGATCGCTTCCTTCACGCATGCGCACCACAAGACAGTCCCGTGTTTAAGTTTTTTCACGAGGAATGTCAAGTTTCCATGAAAAATTTTATTTTGATGGCGTGTAATGTCACGGATTCACTCAGAGTAGAAACGAGCTATATTCATAACATTCGTCATTGGTTCATAAGTGACTGTATAGGCAGTGTGTTTCACTGAGAGATATCTTTGTGTAATTGTCATTCCCACATCTTGCCTCTCTAGCTGTTAACTAAGCTACGCCCATTTCTCATGTCCCTGTACCCGACGTTGGTTACATTACTGTCGTAAATGGACACACCCACAAACACACGTAATTCAGTAATGTGAGTTCCTGACTGTTGATCTGAGAGAGAGAGAGAGAGAGAGAGAGAGAGAGAGAGAGAGAGAGAGACCTTCCCCTGCAGCTTCCTTGCACCATGAGTGAGTCATATTCATATGTATCATTGTAGCTTTTTGTAATGTGTTACAGTGAAGTTTTGTCTTTTTCTGTTGAGAAATAGTGGTTATTTAAATTTTTACATTTCACCAAGTGCCTGCCAAATAAATACCTTAAGGTCATCTTATCATCAATATCACACACATTGCCCCCTCTTGGCAAGTCCCTAATGGTATGGTCATGTGAGAACTGTCTCCAGGCCACCTGTCCACACACACATGTTTGTAAGATCTTCCACTGACTGAGTCAGTAGCTTGTGCACATACCAGTCCTCTTGACCTGGATGCAATCTCACAGGGGGTAGACATTTAAGAGGATGCAGTAGTATTTACTCGTCATGTGTTCTCACGTTTGCATGTGTGTGTGTGTGTGTGTATATATATATATATATATATATATATATATATATATATATATATATATATAAAATCGTGAATACTGAACTTGACTCCGTGTGAATCTTGTGGATCGTTTGGAGGCGATGTCTTGGCTTGTCTACCTTCCACAGTCGTCTGTCTATCCTCGGTGAGACCAGGCAAAAAATGAGGCGTAAACGATCTTGGTTTTGGGACGGTTCCTCAGACCGGATGATTTATGATGGTGAATGCCAGTATTTACTCAACATTAAATTTCTGCCCACATAGAGACTGGATGAGGCAAGATACCCACTAGGCGTACTTTACACTCTGAACAAACTATGTATTAAGAATCTAACTTGCACTAAATGTAGCAGAAATTAAATAATATAGGACCACTGAAATGGCGGATTGCCATCACATGCCATCAATGATATTTTAATTTCAGTTTATGATACATATAAACAATTCATGATACGTTATATATACGTGTTCTATTTGTATTATTTATATTACGGCATATGACATTACCATGATTCACAATTTCACACAACAGTGTAAATATTTAACAAATAAAATTATGCTTTTTAAACAGCGCAGGAATGTGTTTACCGCTACAGTGGAGCCATCTGACGGAATACTAGGCTTTTCAGAAGCACCCCATTAACTGAGCCACGGTTGCTGAAAAAAAAAAAAAGGAAAAAAAAATCCAGAAAGAAAATAAAAGGACATCTGCATGGATGGCAAATCAATTGTATTACTTCACCAAATGTTAGTAATACTTTATACATGGAATTATGTACAACTACACTATGCCTGATGAATACAGATTACTTTGCCTGCACAATAAACATAATCTTATAATTCACATCGTTTATAAAGGCACAATACCTATAAAAAATGCATATAAATAATTATGTACATGGACATTCTTCCACTCCAGCAGTTTAATTTTCCTGAACATACACCACCAAAAATTACCCGAATTGTACACCTTGGTACAATGAGTGTAAAATGAACGGAACGCATCTCAGAATGGTTGGTAACCTGGTTGTGGGGTGATGCAATTGAAGCGATTACATTGGTGTAGTGGTAGGTTTTGGTGACCATCTTCTACTCACTTAATGTAGTGCTGCTGCCTACTTCCTTAGTGACTCCACACCGAGTGACATGCCTAAAAGTTTCCTGCAATCCAGGAATCCATTTAAAATGCTGGATGGTAACCACATCAACCAAATAACAGGGTACTGTGGAATCTTATGGTGCTCCTGTTAACTGGGTGGAGAGGCACAAATGCAGCATCCATCCAGGAAACCAATCTCCACACTTTTTCCCACATCTTGCTGTGGCAAATGCTGTCCAACACAAGAGAACATTAGTTCATTGTACGAGTATTTTATCATTCATCCATCCGTCCATCATCCAATCCTACATTGCCCTATGATTCATCATCTAATCCAGTGCTGCCCCATGAGAAGCGTAGGAGCCTGGGGCTATGCTGTTGGTCCTGACATTTAAGATGAGAGTGACCAGCCTCACTCATCACTGAGTGGCATTACCTGACCAGTAAGCCCCAACCATCCCTTGGATATAAACCTGCACAGGCTCAATCCAACTGGAGCGTCTTAATTGCCCACTAAACCACCAGATACTATAATTTGGTTATATGGTTACCACCCAGCATAGTAAATGGTTTCCTGGTTACAGGAAACCATTTGGCTCATCACTCAGTGTGGTCACCGGTAGATAAAAAGAAGTGGAAAGAATGAAGCAGAGAAAGACAGAGGAAGAAGGATGGAGAGAAGGAAGGAAAAGAGAAAAGAGCCGGCACCCGAGAGCAGCACTACATAGAGTTAGTGGATGATGAGTGCCCCTACCAACCACAAAACTCAACGCCAACAGCATCTGGTGTTCCTAGGCGGTCACCCATCCAAGTACAGTACTAACCAGACCCAATACTGCTTAACTTCACCAACTGGACAAGAAGCGGTGCATTCAATGTGGTATGGCCGTTAATGTAGCCAACTGCCTGCCTGCTGTCGATGGGCTGCTTGGCCAGGCAGACCAAGGTTACTCTGCTGTTATTTTTACTACTGCTACTACACTGATGTATGGTGGAGAAACCATACTGACAGAGGTATGTACAAAGAATGTGGTTTTCACATTCTTTGGTCATATGTTTCAAATCTGCAGGTGTGTCCAGCATTCAGATACTTTTTGGTGAGTCTACATAACCACGTAACCCTTGCATTATGTGGCATACGATACCTACATACAGAAGACCACTCTTACTCCGATACAACTGAAATACAAGTTATATAAGAGTAACTGCTGGGGATAAAGACTGATTAATATGTTGGTGAATCAAGTTGTCACGGAAGTATTTTTTTTACAACCCAGGATACGATCTGGATAACAAAAAACTGACCATACAACTGTTTTGAAGACATAATTATCTTCATATATATTTACACTGCCACACCAGCATCAACTATATTAAAAAAAAAAAAACTATAATAATATGTTTAGCACCTAAAGTTCTATTACCAACATGTTATATAAAAGCCCTGCAGTTAAGCCAGTAAAACTTCTGTCTAACATACTGCATACATAAGAAAAAATAAAAAATAAACTTAACCAATGTATTCCTGATAATCAGTAATCAAAATGGTAATGTGATACTTTGTATGTACAATTTTCTACAGACGAATACTTTAACTTTTAACTAATATCGAACATGTACATACAGTAGAAGTCCGACTTTTCGGCACCTATGGGACCAGGCAAGTGCCGAAATATCAAAATTGCCGAATTATCGAAAACCCTACCCACTCAGTACCTTATATGTTTCGGTGAACATCATCATTACTCATATCATTACAAATGTGTTTGGAGAGAGTACTGTATACTGTTTGATACTGTACAATACTGTAATGAATACAGTACTATACATGAATATGAAAAATAAAGAAATTAGTGAACATACTGTATATAAATGTAATGGTACAGTAGGCCTACAAGTTCACATGCACTTACCTAAACTTATAGTAGGTTCCTTATTTACATATGTACAATAGAAGGGGTTGATTGGAGTCTGCTACTGCTGGAAGAAGTCCCCAGCAGTAGAGGGTCCTGCAACAGGCTCTAAGGACTCTTCTCCCTGTTGCTGCGGCAGTAGAGCTTGAGGTTCAGAGACTGCTGTTGGTGATGGAGAGGAGGGAGCAGAGGAGCTTACGTTAAACTCATCCATAATCTGTTTCCTACTCATGCCAGCCTCTAATTTTTTCAACAGCTCAATTTTCCGAGCAATAGTCAACATCTTATGTGTACACTTCTTGCTAACACCAGTTAACTTTCCACACGTGGAGGCCATTTTCAAAGCACGCAGAAGATGTTTATACTGTTCACAACACACGGCTGGTCCACTCAGGTGTTACAAAGCTCCTGTCTGATGTTACGGTGCTTACAGCACACTCGAATAGTAATTTCAGAGGTATTTCGGTACGAAGTTCACAAAGCACACAGAAGAATCAAGAGAAGTCGGCAGCAGCACGGCAACAACTCGGAAGAATGGCGGAAGAATGGCGAAACAGATTCTCTTTCCCATGCTAGACTCACTACATGTTTGTCCTCTCTTTATGCTATAGGAGAAAGAGCTAGCCTCTGAGCTTCATGGCAGTGGTAGACTCGTTCCATCACTTTCACTATCTCACTCACTAAGGCGGGTAAAGGCGGGTAGCTAGCTGGCGAGCCTCATGGAGAATTTCAAGACTGACGAAAAAAATCGGAGAATCTGCCGAACGATCGGAGATTTTCGTAAATGGGACTATTTCTCAAAACTGCCGAAATGTCAGATTTGCCGGGGAATTGGATGCCGAAATATTGGACTTTTACTGTACATATTTAGTAACACTGTGTATACATATATTCGAAGTTCAACAAGCCAACAGTGTAAAAATCTCAGCTTGACTTACAGTTATCTTCACCAGCATTTATATCAACAGCTCCTTCACAAGGCACTGTATTAAGTGTCTAACTGGCCACTGGAGCAACAATATTTCATGCACAATTAACATTACAGAAGATGACCTATGTGTGTCTGTGGGGTACTTATTAATATAGCAACTGTAATATATCAGCTGGAAAACTTTTTGTTCAGCAATATCATTTGATTACTTAATAATACAGTACACACTGTGCCAATACTGTAATTGTCTATGTGTGGCATATTACTGAAGAAAGATAACATGAAAGTTCTTAAAGTACGGTAAGATTCTATGTGCCCAAAATTTTGTTTCTTCTTAAAACTAACTTTGATTCTTCTTCACGTCAGTATCTGGGGCACTGAGTGGTCAACTAAGTTCACTTGTTCTAGAATTCAATCACACAGCCTTTTGTAAAGGGAAAGGGTAACTGGGACTAGCTAGCTGTTACTGATTCTTAGACTTTTGGTGTTTAAGGTGATTACATAAATGCAGAATCCTCTTCCAACTCTGCACTGACATACAGTATGATTGTAGCAACTCCACTTTGTCTGTGTTGCAAGCAGTCTGCAGCACAAAACGGGGCCAACCTTCCTCCTTTGATGCATTTCTCAAATTAGATAAAGACCTGTGTTCTGGATCTCCTTACGCTATGTAAAATGTGTAAAATTGGATTACAATGATAAGAATACCAATAAAAATACAATAAATGCTTCAGTTAGCAAGACTCCTAGAGCATACTAGAATAACCTTAGGTGCATGAAAAACATAATCTCTGTAATATAATGCTAAAAATGTAAGGTTAGACAAGTTAGTTAGCAGAGTGCTATGTATAGCCTCATACCATCACCCACATATATCACCTTTAAGTTTTCAACACAAGTAAATCCTTCACAATGTATCAGGATCACTATGATGAATACAAATAATAAAAACTAGCTGTGTACAGAATAAAGTCCCATTTTCCTCAATGTGTAAAACACTGTGTACATTATATACATTCTCCTTCTGTTTTCCTCCTTTACATTTCTGTACCCTACTCATCCCAATTATCAGTGGGAAACAGGGAAAGGACAATGATTATGATGAATTACATTTACACAGTACCCATTATCACAGTTTTTCATCTTGAGAAAGAACAGTTTCTCATGCCATCAATGGCACTGCACTGCACAGTATATGTGGCATATGCTATTGCAAAGCATTCAATTAAACAACAGTAGTTTTACCATACTGAAACTAAGGAAAATAATTTCACAGTATGTTCTCTTAGATACTGAGAAGGAAGAAACATGTGGTGTATCATTCTACTAAGTATAAAGCTTTGCCACTACAACTCTGTCTGTTAATAATCTTTTGCATAACCTACTCAAGTACTTGTTTGTTGGCATTTTCATCATCTTTCACTGGAGTAAGAAAATTACTGAGGTATTTGGTGGTGGAGATTGCTGGTGTGGTGGTGATGGCAGGGATGGGGTCAGGAACAGGAGTGATGGAAGGGGTGATAGTGGGAAGGCTCGGGGTGGTAGAAGCAGCTGCCAAAAGGGGTGAAGAAGTGCGTGAATCTGAGTCAACGTGCCCACTGACTTCTCCAGTGCTGACAAATGGGTTGATCTGTGTAAGAAAAGCAAATCCATTACATTCAGCAAACATAATGCACTAAGTTATCATTCATGATGTTCTTTTCTGCTACAAGTCCACAGCAACTAAATTACTGAAAAACTGCATCCCTGTACTGTATGAAAGTTCCATTGCTACCTTTTATAGTCTGCCAGTTTACCCCAATTTCAGTCCTGAATGTTTAAAAATAATGTGATATTTTGGAACACATCTGATTTAAAATGAGCACTGCTTGTGCTGAACATCAATAAAGAGAAATGTGATGCTGCCACATAGTAAATTGTTAAGAATCACACATCTGCACACTATCATTAAGGCATTAATAGACACTGCATAATTATAACTGTAAGGTATTATACAAGGTGAGACAAAAGTCTCCATACAAACATACATGCATTTTATTTACAACTCCAACTAATTAATATTATTAACAAAGTGTTTATATCCAACGGATGGTTGGGGTTGATTGCTCATGTAATGCCACTCAGGGATGAGTGAGGCTGGTCACTCTCATCTTGGATGTCAGAACCAAATTGCCTAGCCCTGGGCTCCTTTGCTCCTCAGGCTCAATCCAATTGGAGCGCCTTAATTACACATTAAACCACCAGGCACCATACTTTGGTTATATGGTTACCACCCCCAACGTAGTAAATGGTTTCCTGGTGTAGAGGAAACCAATTGGCTTGTCACTCAGTGTAGAATCATCCATAGGCAGAAGGAAGGGGAATGAGCGAAGGAAAAAAAGATATATGAGGGAGTGTAAAGTTACCTGTAGGCAGAAGGGAGAGGAAAGAATGAAGGAAAGAATGACAAGAGAAAGGAAGGAAGAGAAGAAAGGGCAGACACCCAAAGCAGCACTACATTGAATGGGTGGATGGTCATTTTCCCCACTTATACCAACATTGATAAATGTGGCCCGAAGCCTACAAAAGTTTGGGGGCCTTAGAGTGTGACCTCTGGGCTTCGGGAGAGAACAGAGAGGCTGCCAGAGATCGATCAGCATGGAGAACTGCCATTAGGTGATGATGGCTGATGAATGCAAGCATGTTGGAGCCTTTATAATCAATATGATATTATACAAAATTTGATGTCTAACTGCTGGAGCCTTGTGACAATGTGCTGTGTGTGTGGGAGAGGGGAGCTGTGTTTGACTAAGCTGCACAGTTTAATAAAGCAAACAATCTGTGGTGCAAAGTTTGGGTTGCAGTGTCTTCTGTTGCCTCATGGAATGTGGAGTTTATCAGATGATCTTGAATTTCATAAAGTGCCAGCCATGTTGGTGATGGGAGTGTTATTTAGAGTGCGGAAGTGTTGTTCTGTTTTTTCAGTAATTTTTGTCCAGTCTGCTTTCCTACAGTTTGTGTCTGTGATTTGTTATTACTCTAAAATGATGTGTATTCCTATTGTGGTAATGAAGTGTGATCTGAAGGGAGTTTGGATACTTTCCACCAGGTGGTGGTGACCAAAAGTGCAAGTGAACAAGACGTGATGTCTGGGGAAAATGGAAATTGGAGAGCTGTATGCTTGATGTGGGGTGTAGGTGTATTGTGAGATGTCACAGAAAATGCACATGATGCTGAGCTGTGATGTAATGTTGAGGCCTAAGAGGTTGATTTCACTGTGTTTGTACCAGACAGTTTTTTTTTTGTGTTCAAGTCTCCAGCAATTACAGTTATGTATCTCTGTTAGGGGGAGAAGCTGAGGGTTGTATTGCACTGCTACAACATGGGAGGTGCTGGGGGAATGCAAATTTAAAAAAATATTTATTTCATGTTTGAGGCCAGATTTGACACTAACTGTTTTTTGAACGTGGTGTCATTCTGGAAGAGAGACTGTGATGTGTCTTTGCAGAGGATGGATGGATGAGGCCTCCTCCATGGCCATCAGTTCTGTCTGTGTGGATGTGAAAGTTCTGACTATTGTGTGGAGTTTTCTGTGTGCATGTGAGCCTCGTTTCTTGTACATGTACAATGAGCATGTTGTGAACAAGAAAATATTTGTCAATTTGTAATTTTTGTGTTGAGGCCATCAACATTTGGGTGTGATGTGTTTATGCAGCATCTTCCAGGAAGTGTGCATCAAGTGTAGGTCTGTGTATTATGTGTAATGTTTGTGTGCAGCAGCTGAGTTGCTGTAGCAATGCTTCTGTGAGTTGGGGGAATGTTGGAGGGGGCAGATAGTATTGTAGTTTCGAATGATTGGACAGGTGTTTGTGTAGGTGTTGCACCTGTCACATACCCATGTACTGTGGTGTTGTTTGATATATGGAGATGTGGTGCATGTGAGAAAGAACCATTCTCTGAAAGAATTATACTGAACAGATTTACGCATTCATCTTGTGTTTGTCATGTGTATGGAACAAACCTGGCAAAGGTACTGTGTCTAGCCCAGAATTGCTCTCATTGTCCCCAGCAAGTGTGAGGAGGAGAAAAACGAATGCCAGAGAGTCATCTCCCTTTGAGTTAAAAAAAAAAAAAAAAAAAAAAAAAGCTCATGCAGCAGCTGCCCTCACAAGGAAGATAGCACCCAGCCAGCCTGATCAAGTTCCTCCTGGCAGGACACACAGAAGACTAGGCAAGTTTTGTTCCCAGGTCAAAGGCATAGCTGCTGCTCCTCACCTGGGGTGCACAGTGCCACCTTAGGATGGCTCTCCTCCAGCACTTCCTGGGAGAATGGAATACATTATTTTAAAGATGTCGACTGATTGACAGACATACAGTGTTACTGTCTCACCTTACTGGCTGCTTGAGCTTTAGCTTGTGCTTTTTTCTCAGCCTTCTCTGTGGTCTGCTGGGCCATCTGAACGGCAGGAAGGTGAGCCTTAGGCTGAGGGCTTGATTCATCTTCCAAGAATCTAATAAAAGCCTGCGAGAGTGACTGTTGAGAGAGGCAATAAATCAATCAAAGTTCATACGTTATTTTGGGCCTATATACAAAGAAACGGCAAAGTAACGACACTAATTCTTAATGTACCAGATTTTGTACCAATGATGTACAAATTTTGTATCAATGATGTAAAGAAAAAATAGTACACAATCCTTCCAAGGATATCTCATCCATCACTTACAGTGTGGTCGAGGACATCCACTTTTGATGTGACTCTAACATTGCTCGCAGGTGGTGCAAGGAAGTTAGCAATAGATGATAGCCACGAAGAGCCTTGGGTGTCCAGTCCTGTTCTGGCCCGCTCCTCCCCAGAGAAATCCAGTACCTCTGCTATGACACGTAACACTTCTGACCGCTTGTCTCCTGGGGTAGCAAAGTACCCCACCAGCAGGTTCCGCACCAGCTGCCTGAGGGTACACCAACACCATAAATTAACAAGACAAGTCAACAATCTAGTATAAGGTCAACAATCTAGTATTTAATGTATGTCAACAATCTAGTATTTTATACATGTCAACAATCTAGTATTATATACAAGTCAACAATCTAGTATTTTATTCATAAACAACCTAATATTTTATACAAGTCAACAGTGTAGTATTTTATACCAGTTAATGCTACAAGATTTTATACAGCAAAGAGGAGTCATACCAGTCTGACTGTTAATACTGGTATCATTAATTCTCTCTTGGCTGAGTCCAGCTAATCTATCTATCTATCTATTGCCAGACACCTCAATCCCGTTTGGGGTGGCCACAAACAAATCGCCTCCAAGTCGCCCTGTCCCCTGCCATTTCACTGCCCTGCTCCCAACTCACACCCCCCTCTCTCATATACCTCTCCACCCCATCCCTCCATCTCATCCTCGACCTCCCCCTCCCTCTTCCCCCCTCCACCTCACTCACATACACTCTCTTCGTCAGTCTTTCACCCTCCATCCTCTCTACATGGCCAAACCACCTCAGTGTGTTCCTCATAATGCTTCCTATCACATCCACATCCACACCACAACGCTCCTTTATATCCTCATTCGTCAGCCTGTCTCTCCATGTAACTCCACAGGTTCCTCTTAAATAACTCATTTCCACTGCTCTCACTCTTGACTTGTGTCCTTCCAACAACGTCCAAGCTTCACTTCTGTACGTTAGAGTTGGTATCACAATACTGTCATGTAGTAACTTTTTCACTTCCATGCTCACTTCCTTGTTTCTTATCACTGCTTTCAAAGAACCAGCAACCTTGCTTCCCTGCTGCACCCTTTCAAACACTTCACCCTCCAAACCTCCATCCTTACTCATCACACTACCCAAGTACTTAAACGTACTCACATTTTCCAGCTAATGCAAAGCAATATTATTCACCTCAAAATGAGCATCATTATGTGACCAAAAGAACTGGGAATAGTGTGCTGTGAAAGAGATTTGGTATGAGAAGCATTAGGGATGTGATATAAACCAGTAGGTCACAACAGTTTGGACATGTAGAGAGGATGGGTGAAGGAAAATGGCTGAGGATGGGCACAGGTATGAGGAGGTAAGAACGCCCAGGAGCAAACCAAAAGTCATAGAATGAGATGCTGCATGGAGGCCTCCGGGACTAAGGATTCAGTAGCAAAACTGCAGAGTTACTGAAAGGTGAAAAGACCTACACAAGCCAGAAGCCTATCATCCCATTTGAAATGGGATGGAAGGCTTTTGGTACAGTAATGTATCAAGTGACTGCACATATGTCAAATGAGATATTTCTTCCTCTGGGGAGGGAAGGGGGGAAGAATACTACCCCAGTATCCCTGGTTGTAGTAAGAGTTGACTAAAAGGGGCCTCTTTGTCTCCAATCATTCTCTCCAGACTGTCCTCTTCTCTTATGTCCCACCTCTCTTGATATTTCCATGTTTCTTCTGACCTTTATTTTCCCCCCTCCAGTTCTGTCAGGTTATACATTTGGTTTCATAGCATTTATAGTTTTAAGGACCCCTCACTGACATCCACCTTTCCTCCCTTCCTGGGTCAGGTTTCACAATCACCTGAACAATCAACCCACTTCACTGCCAAGTCACTCTACTGCCAAGCCACTTCAGCACCAAGACCACTTCAATAGCATGACTCCTTCGATGCCAAGACCACTTCTACACCAAGACCAATTCTATGCCAAAACCACTTTTACATCTCCTTACCCATTTCTGAATTAGTGCCATATGGTCTTTAGTCTTTGAGACATGGCATTAGGAATCGTTTACAGTATTCAATCCAAATGAGACATTTAAACACTGGGTCTTTTCAATTCTAATTTATGGATCAGAAACCTGACGCTATAGACTAAATTTGGAAGTGCTCAGATGGAGAATGAATAGGCAAAGCTAGATCACTAAAATAAAATATCATCCTGGTTACAGGAACATGAAAGCTGAGGATGTAATCACAAGTGAAAAAAATTAATGGCTGTGGGCAGGTCATGTTCTTGTGCAACAGACAACATACGTACAGTACAACCATGATAACTGAATGGCAGCCCAGAGATGGAATGGTAGGAAGAGACAAGATGGCAAAATTATCTCTGAAGATTTGCTAGGACTGGATGGAAAGGCTAACAGCCAATAGGGTGGGGTGAAAACAGATGGGAGAGGCCTTCATGATGCCGTGGAATGATGCAGCCTGATGACGATAACCATGACAATTATTATGATGATGTGCTCACCATCCACTCACTCAATGCAGTGCTGCTTTGGGTGTCTGCCCTTTCCTCTTTTCCTTCCTTCCTCTTCCATCTTTCTTTCCTTCATTCTTTCCTCTTCCTTCTGCCTATGGGTGACTTACATTCACTCCTCTGTCTTTCTTTCCTTCATCCTTTCCTCTTCCTTCTGCCCATAGGTGACTCTACACTGAGTGACAAGACAAATGGTTTCCTGTACACCACGAAACCATTTACTACACTGGGTGGTAACCATATAACCCAATTCCGGTGCCTGGTGGTTTAGTGCGTAATTAAGGCGCTCCAATCAGACTGAGCCTGTGTAAGTTTATATCCAAGGGGTGGCTGGGGTTTACTGTTCACATAATACCACTCTGGGATGAGTGAGGCTGGTCACTCTCATCTTAAATGTCAGGACCAACTTGCCTGGCCCCGGGCTCCTACGCTTCTAATGGGGCGGCATAGGATTGGATGATGGATGGATGTTACTACAGTAATACTATTATAGAGCTGAAAAAACAACTTGAAAACTATATTTTTTCAGATGCTCAGGAGCATTTATTATGCTTTAAATTTGTTTTGCTCCTGATTGGGCCATTAATGTTAATGCAAATAATGGAAGCTAACAGTATACAACTTTACACACACTTTCAAGGATCACATACAAGACTGAGATGTGAAGCACCACCACAATAAAGACACTTAGAACACATACAGGGACAGACTTTGGATAACAAAATGAAACACTCTCCTTACTATAGAAACAATATATCACAACTGTGTTGTCCTGCATTTCCCCTGCATGGGCTCCCATCCTGCCTAACATCCATTACAACTCCTTGCAGACCATATAGAAAAATGCTCTATGTACCATCACTCATGGAGCCAATACTACTCCCACTGCCTCCTTACACTATAACTCAAAAGCCCTCCCTGTTGGAGAATATCCTGATAAGAGAGGCATACAGTTCTAAGCAGCAGCCTATGCTGACACAGAACACCCCTGTACTGAAGTTATATGACAAAGCCACACAATACAACCAGGCAAATAAAATCATCACCACACAAACATTACCAGAATCTCTTCAACAACATCCCACCCCCAGACATTGCTACACTGAACAAGATCCACCCATCACAAGTATCCTTAACCCGTTAACTACTCTATACAGCCTGGGCTGTTCCGAGTGCGACTGCTCAATACAGCCCTGGCTGCGCAGGTGAATTTTGAATATTGTGCCATGGTAACCAAGGCCGGCCCATGCAAGCATGTTTGAGTCTACAAAACCAAAACCGAAAACCATACATTCCGACTGGGAATGAGATACTTCAATGTTCAGCCATGGCTTTACTATGGTAAATATTGAGCTAATATTTCGTTACTACATACTTTGGCATGTGTTCTCTCAATTCCTAAGACAAAATTTGGCCTTTGGGAAATTTCATTTTTTCCCCTATGTCTGCGCACCACAAACACTTTAAAAAAACAGCCATGCGCAGTTAACGGGTTAAAGAGAGCTGACAGAGTTCATCTAGCTAGGCCTAGACCAGGACAGCACCCACCCCTCCTATGTTATTAGCTTAAGATTCATGGATGACGTTCCCCACTTGCAGACTAAGCCCACGCAACATAATATGCATAATGGAGCACTGCACAGTACAGGCAGCTAAGACAAAGATGCAATAACAGTGGTGTAGGAACCTATGGGATAACCTCATACTGATGGCTGTTTATCTCCAGTCAAAAGGTCAGCTGGTCAGGCTGACCAGGATTAGGCAACAGTAACAACAGCAGCAACACATATATGGTAATACTGGAAGGACACAAACAGTAAGTGTAGAAATGAGATGCAGCTACAAAGAGAGATATATATATAATAAGGACACAAAAGAGCACTGCTGTGTGGATGTGGATGTGCTGGGAAATATTAGAAGTGCCATGCAATACTTTGGCCATGTGGAGATAATAAAGAATGAAAGATTGGGAGAGTGTGTATGCAAGTGAGGTGGATGGGAAGAGAAGGAGAGCGAGGGGGAAAATGAGAATGAGATGAAGGGATGGGTTGGAAAGGTATAAGAGGGAGGCCGGTGTGAACTGACGAGATGGCTGCCTGATGGTGGAGGAGTCAAATGGTGATGATCAGTGGGCATCCCTGCTGGGGTTAGGGCATGAGGTTGTGCAGGGACAGACATGCAATAAAAATCTGATAACATGCAGGCCTCCTGTACTGTAATAAATAAATCATATAAAGGTCAAATGTAAGATATAAAATAAATGTCAGTCAAGAATTAGCAAACAACCAACTCACTTTTCAACCTTTCCCTCTGAGGACGTACGCAGACAAGCCACTTCATCTCGTGCTCATTTGGCCACCTCTTCCTGTGATGTCACTGTAAGAATCACACTGATAAGTACAATGACTAATGCAGTACAATGAATGAGGATACTGTACTGTCCTATCACTCTCATCCTCAACATGGTCTAGTAAAATATGACAAATGTACATATGTCAAAAATGAACACATTCAGCCAACAGATGTCTTCTGCATTTGACTCTGAATAATACTACACAATCTGATTCAGCTAAGGATATATCTTTTTCAAACTAAGGACATCATTTTAAATTGTATTCTGGCCATTACCAATGATTTTATTCAGTGGTGGCAAGACTTCTACTGTTGAAATGGTGAAATAAAAATAATGTACATAAATATTTACATAACCAATTGAAACACAAGCCTCTCTCTTTACTCACAATGACACATTCAGTAATACATAAATGGCCACATTTAAAAAGTACTTCAAGTATTTTATCAAAGGTAAATAAAATCATGACTCTGAAATCACTTATACCATATTTCTAATCTGTGGCAAGAAAAATACTTCAACTTTAAGAATCATTATATGCAGAGACTAAGTACATCTAGTGTATAATTATTACCAGCATCTGATTAACGAGCTCTTTCGCTATTTTGAATATATGAGGCAAATATACTGAGTGAAAACATACACAATCAGTCTCGTATGTCACAACATGTAACCAATGTCAATTCAACAAGTATTACTACAATAATGGTGATATAAAATGCATATATCAATTCACTAAATATTCCTATACATCAAAACAACACATAGTATGCATAAGCCATCAGAATCATGTTCTTCACGTACAGACCGGGTGGGATCATTTAAAGAATGTCCCTGATTTCTTTTTGAACACAGGGATTAATAAAACCATTTAGTATTTTACATAAACTCTCTCTCTCTCTCTCCCCCGTTTGACAAAGAGGTTGCCTGCAATGTAAACTGGCCAATCAAGTTGTCATATTCTTCAGGCAATACCTGTACAGGTACATAGACAGTGGGTATTTCCACCCTCTTGCTACCAGTCCTTTTTAGTTACAAATCTACCAATATGCACAAAATCATCACAAAACATAAATAATGCAATCATTCAAATACATCAATAGTGTACAGTTCTATTGGTAAACACTTCATACATACATACATATAATCAACAAAATCAACATTTTGTAAACTAAGAACATTTCAAGATCAGCTGAGCTATGCAAATTTCCCTGTCCTCTATATTTATCTCCAAAAAGAACAGTATCCTCAAATGCGAAGGAAAATTTTAAACTAATCAAATACAGCTGTGCAATATATGTGTACTGTAAAACCTCTTCTGACTGCAGTTACTGAAGTGCCAGGTTAATTTTGATTATGACAAGGGATATAAACTTTTATCAGGTAATATTACTGGTCTTACATATATAATAAACCATAAAATATGACCTGGGATTGATAACCCAAAACCTTGAAAATAATTTATATGAAATATTTTAAGACTTTTAAAACTGTGAAAACTAATCTTACCTTAACCTACTTTATTTACCATACAGTATTATATCCCATTCTGAACCCAGATTAGAGTTCATTTCTTAGGTCCTGTTGTTTGCCTCAGATGCACCAGCAAATACTGTATCACCCTTCACTCAGCTGCTGTCATGGTGATATCAACCTTTTCAGTACCATGACATCAAATATTACTCTTGCTACCTCCAAACAGTTTTACTTAGGAACGTCCTATCATACTGAAGGACTTCGTGAAGGCAACATCTAGCTTCTACACTTTGAAAAGTTAATCAGTCATCATCATCATCATCATCATCATCATCAACATCACCAACATCATCCTGACCTTTTTCCCAACTAGGAATTAGATGAGACTGGGTCCAGAAAACAAGAAGAAAACAATGAGAAAATGAGAAACTAATCAAAATCTTCACTCTCATTTTCTTAACATTCAAAGCCATGGAATCCTAACCCCCCCCCCCACACACACACCATGCTGCCTATCAGCTAGAGTCAGTCCAACAACTATCAAATCACTGGGAAAAAGCAGGGGTCAGCCCTTGTCATACACTCCACCATACAAAAGTCTTCCACTCAGCTCAAACGATTGCCAGTTCCCTATCCTCATCACCTTTCATACTTCATTTTCCCACTCTTATTTCCCATTTCTATTCATCTTCTTGGCCTACCATGCCTCCTCCCACCTTCTAACTCACTCATATATAAATGCTTTTCAGCACTCTTATTTTCTCCACATAACCATACCATCGAACACACTCTCCAACTCTTGTGTCCATAAACTTCCTTCCTTGACATTTATCACAAATCACATTACTCCTTATCCTATCCACTCCCCACACATTCCTCACCAACCCCACATCTACTGCTTATACTCTTGATTTTTTGTTTTCATGCCACATCAAGGTCTCACACCAATTTGCTAATGTCTGCACTAACACCTTTATGTAGGCTTCATACAGCCACCACACACATCCATTCATATCAAGGCCTCCATAGCACCATTCACTTTCCATCTCTGTGCTATTCTTGTTTCCTGTGCACATTAACTGCAACTTACATCACTTGAGTCTGCTAAAAAATATAATTTTCCACAGTTTGTTTAGGTGCAAATGGGTGCTTAATGATTATACAGATCATGCAGATGCATCTGGAACTTTTTCAGCCACTATCCCTATATATCTTTCCTCCTCCACTCAGGTTGCATTTTTTTCTTCAATCCTTCCTGAAATCTGAATCTTGAAACACTTGCCCAGACTAGACTGTTACTGATATTAATACAAAAATCTGCACACCCAAACTTTTAAAAAATACATTTTCAACTCATCATGCTAAAAACATAAAAAATATATATACTTTTTTCACTGGACTAAAACCCAGGAATTTGACTGCCTAATTCCTAAACCATGAAAGATTTGACTTTGTATTAACATACATGTACTACAATATGTTCTCTTTCGTACTGAGGGGAAAAAAAAAAAAAAAGTACTGTATGACTGAAAGTACCAATGCTGCAGTATATGGATTAAACTTCCTCACTAACCTGAATTTCTCTCCATTCACTATCATGTCACACTGTGAATCACCATCTCAACAACCATCACTTTGCTCTTATCCACATTTACTTTCACAGACATCCACAAAACTCTGCACCAATCTACCAAGCTCGTCTTCAGTAATTGCAAGCAACACAGCATCATCTACACACAGAACTCTGCACTAGTCTACCAAACTCTTGTCTGGTACTTGCAAGCAGCACTGCATCATCAGCATACAACAAATTTGAGATATTCCATCCATCACCATTCATTACCAATGCCATGAGGACATCACACAGCATTGTCACACGCCCACAATGATCGTGAACCAATCACCAAGATGCCCATTTACCCTTACACATGCACTTCTTTCCAGAATAACTTCCTATTTTCAGAGTAATTTGCATTCATTTTTCTTCATAGATCATAATTTACCTCCTCCTTTTTCCTCTTCACTAATCTTTTTACATGCTTCTTGATCTCAATATATTCATTTCTTATTTCAACTGAACCCCTGTCCTGTATCCACTCTGGCAACTTCTTCCTCTTTTCCTCCACTGCTCTCTTAACCTCTTCATCCCACCATGTTGTGCCTTTCTTTGTCATTGCTCTTGCCACACCACACACCGCTTTAGCATTCCTAACTAAGCAATCCCTATATACGTTCCACAAGCTGTCCAGATCCATTTCATGCCAATTCACTGATTCTAACGCCTCTCCTACTCTGGCCCTGTATTCATCCGCCATTTCTTTGATCCTCAGCTTCCCGACTTTCAGTCTCTCTCCCTGATAGCTCATTTCTCTCTTTGTCCACCTCACTCCTCTCAGCTTGATCTTGCACACCACAATCATATGATCTGACAAACCTCCACATCTTCCTCTCACTGCCGACACATGCAAGCATGTTGGAGCCTTTAAAAACGAAAACGAAAATGAAACTGCCCTTGTATCAGCAACACTACCCAGCATCTATGTTGTATCCATCCATTCATCATCCAATCCTATGCCACCCGTGAGGAGCATAGAAGCCTGGGGCTAGGCAACTTAGTCCTGACATTTAAGATGAGAGTGACCAGCCTCACTCATCCCCGAGTGTCATTATGTGAGCAATAAACCCCAATCACCCCTTGGATGTAAACCTACAGTACACCGGCTGAATCCGACTGGAGTGCCTTAATTACCCACTAAACCACCAGGCTCCACAATTTGGTTATATGATTACCACCCAGCGTGGGAAATGGTTTCCTGGTGTACAGGAAACCATTTTGTTTGTCACTCAGTGCAGAGTCACCCACAGGCAGAAGGAAAAGAGTGAAGGACAGAAAGACAAAGAAGGGAGTGTAAAGTCACCCATAGGCAGAAGTATTAGGAAAGAATGAAGGTAAGCAAGACACATGAGGAAAGAAGAGAGGGAAAGGCAGACACCCATAGCAGCACTAAAGTAAGTGAGTGGATGGTAAGGGCCCCCACCTACCACATCTGAGGGAGGGAGTACTGCTTTAATGGACTAATTGGGGTTGGGGGGAGCCAGGTTCATTGAAGCCAATGTTTGTTAAACCCAAGAGTCGCTCCCTCTAGTGGGAACTGAAGTACATTTGAAAATTACAGTAGAGTACAATATCATAATCTACTACAGTACTGAATAAGAAAACTATACCCAATTCACCCTAGCTTGGCAAATAATTGTGCCCTTTTGCAGTTTATTTCACATCCTTGTCATGGCACTTCTTCATGACTATTATAGTACAGTATTACTATAATATGTTACTACAGCTCAGGAATCATGATGGAAAGAGAGCACTTCAGGCCAAGTTGGAGTAAAATGGGTACAAAACACATACATTGTGACCCATTGAACATTATTTAAGGATCATTGTTTGTCGTGGTCAATGAAAGTTTGGTGGGCTTATTCGTTAAATCCGAAATCTGTTATACTGAGGTTCATTTTTGCAAGGATCTACTGTATCTATTTATCCACTATCTCATCTCCTTATTTCAACATTTTATCTCTCACTCAATCAATTTCTGGAGCTTTCCCCATTCTGCCTTTCTTCAATGCCTCGCACACTTCCATCCTACTCTTTTCCTTTCTTCTCTGAGCCATTTTCCAGCCACTTTTATTTGCACTTCTTTCATTTTCGAAGTTCAAAAACTCTTTAAATTAAAATGATCTCTCCATCTTATCATATTCTTTCTTCTCCATCGGCATTCTATCACTTTCAACATTTCTTTAAAATGATCTCTCCATCTTATCATATTCTTTATTCTCCATCAGCATTCTATCACCTTCATTATTCATAACTCTACTCCTTCCCTTATCACCTCATCTTGCTTTCTTCACCTCCTTCCAGAACAGTTTTTTTACATTCCTTACATCTTCCACTCAAGTTTCTTCAACACTCTTCAACCACTTTTACTCTCTCTTACTAATCTCTTCACCCCATTCCTCTCAACATACAGCTCTCTCTGGCATCTCTCCACATCCTCCATTCCTCTGCTTTCCACCCAATAAATATGCTATTCTTCTCTTCCACTACTCATTCCACCATGCTGCTCCTTTCACCACTGTATGTCTTCACCTCAACCCACACACTATCTCATATGCTGTACAGACTCCTTGTGAACATCTTATATATACCTTCCAACTCCTCCATCTGCTCCAAATCATACTTATCCAGTTGCTCCTCATCTTTTTTGCTTGTACTCATACTCACCCATTTTCCTCTTCCTCCAGTCTTTCTACTGTCTTTGCAGCAATTGTTTCCTGCCTTCCTCTACCTATGTTCACCCACTGTTTTTGCAACGCCATCTTTCACCAATATAATGCAGTGAATAGACAATCCACTCCCCAAACCACTATACACTCTCGAGTCAAACACAAATCTTCTCACTTGATCATCCATACTGTCATTCAGATATTGCCTTGTGCTGACTTTTGTTATTTGTTCTTGCTATTCCCAGTTAATCTTACACTCTGAAGACTTACTCAACATGGGAGGTATGATACAGCTTTCAATAACCTCATCATAATTAAGTGGCTATTCTGAAGCTGGTTAACAAAACAGTAACAAGAATAAACTAAAATGTACTTCATTGTTCAGAAAGTCTTAACATATCTTAAACTTTCAAACTACAGAAAATCCTCATTACATGCTGTCTTTTTTTATGGGTGCTAATAACTTCAGAGTAAATTCTATCTATCTATCTATTGCCAGACACCATAATCCCGTGATGTTTGTTGTCTGGAAACCAATCACCAACATATTACGAGGACTGACTGCATTTCTGCATTTCCATAAACAGATGGCATCCTATTCATGACCATGCAATTCACAGTCCATTCCTACATCCACAAGGCTGAAAATTATTAACCCACTCAATCAGGTGACATGTTTTCTAGTTTATTCTTGCTACTTCAGATGAATTTATTCAGCTTAGAAGAGACTTTTTGAACTGGAGGGGTTAGATACAGCATTCATTAATCCATTTACTATAAAAAATCTCAGCCAGGTTGATGAAAATAGTCTGGAAAAAGCAAGAATACAGAACAAAAATACATCACTAGACTGATGGGGAGGTAACTACCATTCTGCACTGAGACAAATTCAGTAAGTACAGTACAAATGTTCAAATTACTACAGGAGACATCAAAAGTACAAGCAAACTAAGCCCGGTAATATCTTTTTTATTTTTTTCTTGCCATCTGATGATTTAATTTACAACACAATAGAGTGTTTGAACCACAAGGGTTAGATGTACCCTTATGAAACGCTTTCAATATTAGAAGCCCTTCTCAACCTGAATAAAATTATCTGGCAGCAGCAAGGGTAAACTAAAAAGGACATTATTCAGATTTAACAGGTTACAGACCAGTTAATACTGTACTTCCTTCATTCACACAAGCAAGCACTGATGGGAGGGGATGCACAATTTCTTAATTCTTTTGCTGCTATGGACTTGCTTAGGAATTTATTCTGTCTTAGACTGTTTTAGTAGGAGAGATTCACATTTCAAAGGATAACTGAGACAGTTTTGAGCCCTATGAATACTTGAATTTACCTCATCTAAAAAAATAATTTGTGGTAGCCCATGTAAAATATCTTTCTGCATCCACAGTAGGAAAAAAGGGTTAACATTACAGTCAATGAAAGAATTACTTTGATAATACACAAAACATAAGCAATACAGTACAGTACAGTATAAAAGGAAACTCACTGCTAAGTAGTGATGCTGTTGCAATGTGGCAAAAAGATGTCAGGCAAAAAATGAGTGAATAATTATAAAACAGAAAATAAAAGTATGATAGTTGACAAAAGCCATGAGATAATTCAAAATGAAAAATAACCTGAAATATCAAATCAATACGGGGTAATGTATCCGCCAAAAACAGAAATATAATTATTACTTGTAAGGTTTACTTAAAAAGAACACCACAAGCATTTCATATGAAAACCTACAGAAAACAAAAATGCTGTATAGTATGGGTTAAAAACACAAATACTGTAATATAACATGGCATAAAGATGGTGTGAAGCAGAAGGTAGGCTTGGTAGGGTAAGGGTGAGGGGAAAATGAGGGAGGGTGTGCAGGGGGAAGGGTGGGTATTACACAGCCACTGGCCCTCATGCACCCACCAGTACCTGATGTAATACTCACCCCCACCACCCTGCGCCGTGCACCACCTTTCCCTGTTGCCGCTGCCACTCTTGCTGCATCCTCTAGCTAGGCATAAGCCAGGTCAAGTTGGGCTGCCATCATGCTTAATGCTACATTCCTCTCTGGGATCACACTGTTTCAAGACTTCACGAGAGATGCCTCAACTTCAGTGTACAATTAATGAACCATCCACAACATTATATACTGTATTTTTCAACAAACTATACACTTACTGACCAGAAATATAACCATGAAATTCTATTAAACTGAATAATACAAAACTGAATTTAAATGTACTGACAACATTAAAGCAGTGAACACTAAAAAAAATACTAAATGATGAAAATCCTGCACACAATGATAAATAAGACAGATCACTCTTTTCTTGGGTAAAAACAGAAAAAGCTACTGTGTACTTGTACTTGAAAACTGAAAATATTTAGAATTATGCTAACTACAGTCTATAAGTAATTTGCCTTCAAATGTCATCTTTTACCTATTTTCACATAATGTTAATACCTTAACTTTCGACATATAACAACTTAAAACAGATAAGTAAAAAAAAAAAAACATAAATGAGGAAGTGGGCAGCTCTCGTGAACACCAGCCTACAGCCATGCGTCAGCTCAGAGGTACAGGTAATCCTCATTTAAAGTTGCTTTACATTAAAGTTGTTTCATTATGAAGCTGCTGACGAGTTTCCACCTATATTAAACTTAAGCTGCTTATGATGGACTATGAATTGTACTAAAGTTAGATATGCATGTCTTTTATATATTTATCCCCTCAGTCATGAATGGACTAAAGAATCATTTTGCATATGCACACTGTAGACTTCAAGTGAAGACTGACTGTACCAACATGCTAGGCGCCAGGTTCCATTGGTCAGGTTGCCTGTCATGCTTGCTTACTTACCCACATTCGCACTTCTGACCTGATGACAGCACCTTAAAGTCCTTCACTACTTAAACTTACACACACAGAACCAACAATGTAGGTGGCATACTCATAAATAACGAGAAGAATCAACTATCCACTCTGAATTACAGTACTGTTTTGCTTCTCAGTACCCACAAAATTTCAGGAGAAAACTGAAACAGGCAATTACATGCAGCTGAAGATTGAGAACCGTGCCTGATATTTTAGGGACATGGAAAATCAAGACTACTGTACTAAACCTGAAAAGCATGCCTCATAAACTACTGGAAACTAACAATGTTTTACATACTATCACTTGGTTTGCTGACAATAGCAAATTCAACTCTTCACATGTGAAATATAAAAGAATACCGGGCATTAACCAGTATATTATATCTATAAGTGAGGAAATAACACTCAAAGGGTTAAAGAGTCAAGATAATACAATACTAACACTGTAGAGGGTCATGCTTTGCTCTGATATTTCAAAAAATTTGCCAACACTTCTCAGCCAGGTATGGTGATGAATGGTGTTGCATGAAATATTTTTATGTGATCATTATATAAGATTAAGCACAAAACAAATAAGTATGAGAAAGAATGACATTGAAGGAATGAAAAACATAGAAGAATTAACAAAATGCTGGCAGACAATTGTTGGCTAGCTTTTACTTTTAACAATACAATATCACATAGGAATAATATATCAAAGGTACAAGCCACTGGAAAGTAATGTTTGAAATGCTGTCAAATCCTAGCAAAACTAGATGGCAAAGATTCAGTGATCAAAGAATCAAGAAAACATCCAATTAATACTATTATCAATACAGAAAAAGTCCAGCAGCAAGTAGTCCTTTCATCTTACATTTCATTCAACTCAGGAACAGCTTTGTATACTGAATGCATTATTGAATTATATATGCAGCCTTTTCAATCTGAAATCTCTCTCCTAAACTTATTATTTAAAGAAAAGGCACCAAGATAACAAGAACAATATATAGTATTTAAGGAAAAGGCTCCAAGATAACAAGAACAAATATATGAAAGATGTCACTGTAGTCAAATGACCGGAGTTTTTACTTCCTGTATTGGAATGGTATGCTTCAGTAAAGCTTCAACTATCCACATAAGTGTTTTGTGGGATTTCTTAAGCAGGCAGTCCGCTATACTGTATATGTCAGGGATGTGTTTCAAAATATCATGGCTTCTAATTTAACAGGCTTTGCAAACTGGCAAGAACTGGCATATTTTTACATGCAGCAACGCAAAATATGATGCACACTCATTCCACAGTATACTGTTGATGGAGAGCCAAAAATAACAAAAAAAAAAGTCAACCTATAACAAGGACTTTATATGCATATACTGCAAGATCAATAAGTTAAATTCTGATATGGAGACACTGCAACATCAAACCATTCAAAAAGTTAATTATGTGATAATCTACTGATTTTTAATGATCGGGAAAGTAAGAAAATAAGTAAGTTTGGATACAAGAAAAATTACATGACTTGTACTGCTAGTGGTACCTGAAGGGCAAGTCTGTATTATCAGACAACGGAAAATTAGTGCTTTGCTATACAGTATTACTTCCAGTACCGTATGTCAGACTACATCAGTACTTCATTTTTTTTTATGTGTTCAACTCTGGGCATAGGCTTCACAGCCTGCTCTCAAGGCACAGTAGTCCTCCTACATACCATACACCTCTCTATATGTCATGGCATTAACTGTCTTTCTTCTAAGTTATAAAGCACAGTGCAGTACTGCTACTTTTTCCTTGTCAAACTGGGTTATACACACATCTTACATCAGACTTTCAAGACGTGCAGATAAAGCATTAACCTTGCGTAATGCATACTGTAAGCCTGCACACTCAGACATCTATATCTCATTATAAAACTTCATTCAAATCCCAACTTGCCAACTTAAGACCCATGACCTCAACTATAGGTATGCATCCTAATGACATAGCCTACTGTACAGACAGTGACATTACACACACACACACACACATACACAGGCAGACAAACTAAAAACAATACGTTTCACTATCATAGCTGGTAAAAATACCGATTACCATTTGTGATCTAATATGCGTATCTAACATAAACACAAACATCATAACCAGAAAGATGTTATACACTTCGACAGCCATGGATGCCCTAAAGTCTGTCATTCTTGCTATGAGGCAACTTTGTTTGACTTAAGAAATTCATGCAATTAAAAGGCTAAAATGTGTCTCAGTAGGCTATAGTGCTCCCTCCTGTCACGCAGTACTGAGTAACGCGGATTTGTATTTACGCAATAACCTACAGTGTGACCAAAAATATATATACCGTGGTCACAAACAGATATACCGCGGCAAGTTGTCGAGCATCAGAGCTCTCAGACGGCCCAATGAAAGTCAGATGTCGCAAGTGATGACGTCAGGAAAGCGGTGCACTCTGACTGGTCGCATGACATCACATCCATATGTACCCCCGTTGGCCGCTAGGGGCATCTTACATTGTTTTCTCCTGTCTCGTGGCTGCATCTGAAGTAGCTACTCCCACAGTACAGAGCATTGTTACTAAGCATTATGCCTCGCAGCCGACTGGAGCCCAAAAACAAGTGACGGCGCTTCACCTACAGCCAGAAAATGGAGATAGTATGAGAGTTGGAGAACAGGAAGAGACAAGTTAACTTGGCAGACAGGCACAAGGTTAATGAAAGCACCATCAGGACAACTTGGAAAGACCGAGAAAAGATCAAGGCATACGTCAAAAGCAACCCCCCAGTGGCAGGACAAGCTGCAATATTGTTCTTGAATACAGCACTGAAGACCATGGAGCGACTTCTACTTCGGTATGTCAAGAGGCAGAGACGGAGAAACATCCCTACTAACGGCACCATGCTACATGATAAAGCCAAGCATTTCTACATTCAGGTATGTAGACGGCTAAACCAAGAGAACCCGACGCCCTTCAAGGCCTCAAAAGGTTGGTTAAATTCTTTTATTGCGAGGAATGGGTCAAGGAATGTTAGTTTAACTGGTTAGGGGGCCAATGCTGATGTTTCTGCTGCTTCTACCTTCCTTGCATTTCTTAGAGATGTCATCAGAGACGGTGGGTACTCCCAGAACCAGATTTTTAATGCTGAGACGAGTTTTTTTTGGAAAAAAAAAAAAAATGCCTACAAGGACCTACATCTAACGGTGTAAGCAGTAAGCCTGTGGTTACAAGGCGTCTAAGGTAAGACTCACTCTACTCCTAACCTGTAATGCCTCAGGGACCTGCAAAATGAAACCACTTGTTATCTCACAAGCCAAGAAACCACACACCTACAGGAACTGTGACATGGACTAACTCAACATGCACCAGATGAACAAGATGGGGTGGATGTCGGGAGCAGTCTCTCAAATGGTTTGACAAGCGCTTCTCAAAAAAGCGGACGATTTCTGCAAGTGGCACAACTTGGCATTTAAGATCCTGCTCCTCTGAGACAATGCACCAGGTCACTCACCATTCCTGGATGATCATCACCCCAACATCAAGGTTGTGTTCATGCCTCTGAACACAACCTCACTCCTTCAGCCACTTGACCAAGAAGTGATCGCTGTGCTGATGGCAACCTATGCCTCGAAGACCTTCGCTATGCTCCAAGCTGCCACCAACACCAATGAAGATTTGGACGAGCTGGCAATTTCATCATATTCATCATGTTCTGAGTCACCCACCCCTGGCACGAGCCACGACTCACCCTCGCCACCTGCTATTGCTACCGCCACTGTCATGAAGCACTCTAGGAAGGCACAGTCTGTTATCAACTTTTGGAAGTCATTCACCATCAAAAATAGTGTGGACACCATTGTTGAAGCCTGCAGTGAGCTGACACAGGCCACAGTGCATCACGCCTGGCACAACATTTTGCAAAGTTTGCCAGGCCGCAAGCTTGACTTAGAGATCGAGCCACGGAGTGTTGATGCAGCGGTTGACACAGCAGTGGAGACAGCAAGGATAGTCGCCGGCATGGAACAACTTGATGCTGCTGACATACAGGAGCTTCTTGCCCCAGACCCCACCCTGGACACTGAGGAACTATTGGACCAGCAGCAGGAAGACTGAAGAACAGGATGAGTCAGAGGAAAGGCGAATGGGAGAGATAGCAACAAGCACGCTGAGAGAAACTGTGGAACTGTATGAGAGGCTCACCTTCGTCATCACCAAGCAGGACACAGGTAAGGACTGAGCCGAGCAAACTGCGCTGCATTAGGGGCCAATGATATAGGGCAGTACACAGAGATGTTTAAGGAAAGGGTGAATGCGCAGCAACAGAAAAGGATCACAGACATTTTTCGAGTTCGTCAGGAAACGTCACAACAACCATTCTTTGGCAATGATTCAAGCCTGGAAGAAAGTGCCGAATCAGACAAAGAGGTTATGTTCATCGTTTCCTTCATGGACTTTGAAAGGCTTGACTCCGAAGATGAAGGGGACCAGCCAAGCACATCTCGAATGTAACTACACAGAATGGGGTCTTGGGGTGCCAGGGACAGCGAGTGTGGCCACCAAAGCCAGTCTGGTTAGTGGCATAAACTTTTTATATTAATGACCAGGAGCCTTCCTTATGTATTTTCAATAACTTCTTGGGTATGAGTACGAGAGTGAATGTCAGACGGGGGTTATTTGCAAGCTTTGGGTGGGATCTGGGGTGAAAAGGGCAACTTTGGAAATGTCCAGTCTAGGTCAGCCCTTTATAGTTGAAACATATGGAACCTATACCGCGGCATGTGGACAGTCTACATTACCCGCATTACAGTGGGAGCACTGTATACCCACAAGTATTTCACTATTATGAATGCACTTGAAACTTTTATTCAGGCTTGCATAAAATAAAAAGTTACTGGTAATCTCTGCATTCAGCTAAAAAATGCTTATAGCTGTCACTGGTTAACATAATGCAGAAAGGTGTAAGGTTTGAGAATATAAGAATGTATGGAAAGTAAAAATGCTGAATTATATGAGCTGGTGATTGCAAGATTATTATTTTTCTTTCTACAGCTTAAAGTGGTATGAAGTCTTTTGTCATTTTCTAACCTTAATCATTTCAAAATAGTGATTTTTTTCAAATCTTATCCATTGCCATCTCAAGATTACTTTTTTCATTTGGTAGAGAATTTTCGAACTAGAAGGGTTAGAATTAGCCCTAATTAACCACTCTCCAATTAGAGACTATTCCTACACTGCATAAAACTTGTCTGGTGGTAACAAGATTAAGCAGAAAATTGATCACTGAATCTGAGGGAAAAAAAATAATAATGAAAGATGTAGGTACAACAAAATGCCTGCAATTAGAAAATTTTGATTGATTACAAATGTAGCATTCAAATGAGAAAGTGATAATATCCCTACAATACTATATATTTTATAAAATAAATATATTGTGGAAGGAGCTTCCTGGCCATAATCTTACGTTTCATACTATAGACACACCACTGACAAAGGAAATGTTGCCAGTGGCATTAAAGGTGCTAAAACATTTAACTAAAAAAATTATTGTTACTGTCAAATTAAGTGGGAAAATACAGAGGCAGCTGAGCAGACATCTCTTGTTTTCTACATCTGTTCAAACCAGGATTCATACTCAATACTGGAAGAGCAGCTAAGGTCAGTGACATGAATGGCTTTGTTAAACGAAAATGTCTCCAGCACCTTATGTAGTGCTGCCTACATCTTCCTTAGCCTTATCATGCTTTTTCTGTGCCTGCCCTCCTCTTTTCCTATTTCTCCCATCTTTCCTGTCACTTCTTATTGCTTTTCTTTCCTTTACATTTGGCTTTGCATTGAATGATAAGCCAAATGGTTTCCTGTAAGCCAAGAATCCATTTACAACGCTGGGTGGTAACTATATAAACAAACCATACGTGCTCCCTACGTGTCAACAAGTTGGTTGGTGGAGGGTTAGTGCCCCTCCCTGTAAAACAAATTACTCAGAGTCAAATGGCCACCCCTTACGGGATTATGGCATCAGGCAATAGACAGATAGATTCTTAACTTCACACTTCGACGTTTAACATTTCACGCGGTTTTGGCGGAACATCCAGGCAGCGAAAAATGAGGAGTTACTGTGTGTATATATATATATATATATATATATATATATATATATATATATATATATATATATATATATCACAGTCTGTCGGTTGAAAGTGGGCCCAATCTGTACTTTTCGGAAATGGCGAACACCCATACGACACAGCTCTAATGGCAGATATCTAAAGAACTTTTTTTTGATCCTGCTGATGGCATTTCTGACATCAGTAAATGGCTTCCTGATGTCTAAACACCCTGCAAATCCTCCACTGTACAGTGGTGCTGGGAAACCAGAAAAATTTACTTAGCCAAAATATTCGGAACAAAATCACTGAGATGAAAAACTGTACTGCTCGTTCATTCATTTTTCAAGGCTCAAACTTGCTTGCATGTGCCAGCCATGGTCACTTAATAACAGCTCTCCATGCTACTAAATCTCTAACAGCCTCCCTATTCAGTCCCATATCCCTGAGGTCACATTCAATGACCTCATCCCAGGTCTTCTTCAGTCCACCTCTCGCAATCCTACCCCTATCATTAACACTTCTCACTTTCTGCACCCAATTATCATCTCTCATCCTCTCCATATGCCCAAACCACATCAATCTACTTCTCCTCATCAGAACCCCAATACACTCCGGTTCCATACTACAGTACCTCTTAACTCATCCATTGTAACCCTAGCCCCCCCAGGCCTCGCACTCAGGGATGAACTTCACATCCACCTAATCATTGTCATTTCTGCATGTTTCAGCCTGCAAATATCCTCTTCCTTTACTGCCCAGGTCTCACTACCATATTGCTATAAACTCTTAATGCATGCTGCATACAAAGATCCCTGAGCATGGAGGGGGAGCCCTCTCAGTGCCAGCAGAGGCAACAGCTCCCTGAACTTCTTCCAACCACTCCTCACGCTAGCTACAGAGCTAGTTCCAGCTCCACCTCAAGCACATAACATGTCTCCCAAATATAGAAACTCTTCCACACACTCAAGAGACTCACCAGCAACTTCAGTCCTTTCATGCCTGACAGTCTCCATACACTCTCCCCAACACACAACACATATGAAATCAGCATTATCTCGCAGTCTACCTCTAATACCAATATATCCCTTATGCACCCACTTATCACAAACACTACACAAGATGGAATTACTTCCCACACCTTTGTGGCAAAACTGCACATGGCCACTCTCCCTCTTCTTTGACAGTACCACCACCAGCCCTAGATACCATCACTTTTGCTTTATCTGCCTTTATTCTTAAGCCCTTGTGCCCCATACCATCTCTCCCCTTCATACTCTGCAAGCAGCACCAAATCATCTGCATACAATATCTCCCATGGGAGTACATTCTGAAGTCCTGTGCGAGGGCATCAAGTACCATGATAAACAACAAGGGGCTCAAGTCTGACCCTTGATGCACACCATCATTAACAGAAAACTCATCATTCAAATCTCCATTCACCCTTACCTGGGTGCGAGCATCCACACACATAGCCATAACCACCCCAATCAGCAACTCCTCGATCCCAAGCTTTCTCACTGCCCACTTTACCATGTCTCTAGGGATTCTGTCAAAGGCCCTCTCCAAATAAACAAAAACAAAGTACAGTACAGCTCCCTTTTCTTTCCTATATATTTTTCCTGACGCTGTCAAACAATGAATATGGCATCAGTAGTCCCTTTGCCTGGCATAAACCCAAACTGCATCTCATCAATATTCACTCCTTCTCTAATTATATTTTCTCAAACTCTCTCCATTACCTTCATCATATGGTCTTCATGCCTCTATAATTTCCTCTTTCCAGGGCATCACCCTTCCTCTTGTACACATTTACAATTACACTGTTCAGCCAATAATCTGGTACAATACTCTAATAAATAACAGTATTAATCAAGTCGGTGACTAACTCCACTCCCAGATCTCTTAAGGATTTCAACATTTCAGCAGTCAACCCAGACACACCTGCTGCCTTCCCCACCTGCATCTTGCCTATTGCCCTGCTCACAGTAGCACCGTCAATCAAAGGTCAAGGGCCAAACAACTGATCTGCTGGCTCCGAACCTTCTCGGTCCAAGTGTAACTCCTCATTCAACAACCGGTTGTAATGCTCTCTCTAGGCGTCTTTAGTATCCCCACTGTCCACCACTACCTTTCCTTCATCATTCTTCACACACTGCTTATTTAGTATCCCCACTGTCCACCACTACCTTTCCTTCATCATTCTTCACACACTGCTTACCTATGATATCCCTATTCTCCCTCTTCATCTGATCTGCCACCTTACGTATCATATTCTTACTTTCCACACTATTTTGGTTATCAAGTAAAAGGCTCTGAGACTCTGACTTTGCCCTGTCAACCTCTTTTCTAGCCCTGTGCTTGACAACCAAGTATTCATCTTTGTTACCACCTATCTTCCATTCCCGGAGAAGCTTTCATTTCTCCCTAAATGCAGCTTCTACACCCGCATCCCACCACCAAGTTACTTTATGTCTTGGAAGAACCCGTTGTCCATCCACACACCGAATCAGTAACTCTCAAGAGGTTGTACTTGAGGGCTCTGTACTGTTCATTAACATTGCTGTCAATGTCTCCCTGTTCAGGCAACACCCCACTCATCTCGCTATAGAAGGCATCCCTTACTGCTTCGTTATTAGAACTTCCATATTTTCCACCTAGGTGCATAGGTCCTCTCTTTTTCATCACCTGGTCCTTGGGCAACATGTCACATATCAATAACTTATGTTGCTGCACACTCCTCGCTCCTGATATCTTTAACATCCCTCACTAACTTCCTACCAGCCTTCCCGACCAGGATACTCAGCTATCACTCAGCTATCACTATGAACACACACACACACACACACACACACACACACACACACACACACGACGTTTAAGTAATAAAACAATGTGAAGCCTCTATTTATCTATCAGTGCCCAGCAGGGGCGCACCAAGGAATTTTCTAAGGGGGGGGGGTCCCCATTTGCCAGTTTCCTGAAGTTTACATATAAGTTTTATAGTTCTAAGTTGTGTATATATATATATATATATATATATATATATATATATATATATATATATATATTCTGATAGAATGATAGATTTTTTGGTAGGTCGTCAGTTATTTAAAAAACGTGTTTGTTTATATTTATCGTTTTAACAAAGTAACAAAGAACAAGCCATTCAGTCTCAACCCTATTCTGTCCAGATTTCTAATCACGGCACAAAGACGGAGAGAAACAAGGGACAGGTGAAGTGGGAAGTCCTTAGGGAGAGGGAAGGAGTGTTGGGTAAGGAAATAGAGGTCACAATGGGAAACGGATTGCCGATTCCAGCTCAGGTGTGTGTGTGTGTGTGTGTGTGTGTGTGTTGTGTGTGTGTGTGTGTGTGTGTGTGTGTGTGTGTGTGTGTGTGTGTGTGTGTGTGTGTGTGTGTGTGTGTGTGTGTGTGTGTGTGTGTGTGTGTGTGTGTGTGTGTGTGCAAATGTTGTGTATGTGGGCAAAAAGCTAGGTGAAGAGAGGGGATGGGGATGGATAGGAAGGCAGGAAGGATGATGTTTTGAGTTCAGGGGGGGTGGTGTGCCCAGATATCGGTCCATATGATGAGGGATGGAGGATGGGAGTGGCCCGGGTCGGAATGTGGGGAGGGGTATGGTAAGCCAATGAAATAGGCCTGAAAGATGAAGAAAAATTATTTTATTTTATTTTATTGTTTTATTACTATTCTTTATGAAAAAAAAAATGTTATGAAAAAACATAAACTGATTTACAATAGTATTACTGATCGAATGATCAACAGTAGCATTTCCTTAATAAATATTCATTATACTCTAAAATTTCCATTGAAAATACAATCTCTCTCTCTCTCTCTCTCTCTCTCTCTCTCTCTCTCTCTCTCTCTCTCTCTCTCTCTCTCTCTCTCTCTCTCTCTCTCTCTCTCTCTCTCTCTCTCTATCACTCGATATTCATGTCTCCCTCATCTAAACCTTCTTCTTCACTGGTGGAATCATTCGCCACGTTAATGACGAATTCTTCGACCATGTGATTGCGCACAATGTCATTTCTGATATATTCCTGTTCTAACTTTCTCGTATGCTCCATACATTTTTGCCAGTTTTCTGGTGTCACTTTCCTCACTGCATTTCTTGTGATTTCCTCCATCACACGCATTGTCTGATTATTATTGGAAGAGAGGGGATGGGGATGGACAGGAAGGCAGGAAGGATGATGTTTTAAGTTCAGGGTGGGTGGGTCTGCATGCTAGAGAGAGAGAGGTGAGGAGTGACCACTTGTCCCCTGGGAATGACCAGCCCCCCCCCCTCTCTCTCTCTCTCTCTCTCTCAAGGTTCTGTAGTAGTGAATAATAATGTCAATGCAAAGTATAACTTAACTGTGATATAAGTATTATAAAATAAATAAAACATTGGAATATATTTATAGAGAACAACTACAAGAAGTCCCCTCGAGACGTCAGCATGTGGAACTGTCATTAATTCCCTGTGGGCCAATTAACGTTCACCTTCATACATGTCTACACCCTTGTGCCACAATATGCGCCATAGATTCCACAATATTACTCATCTTTACTTTCCAATACAAAGCATACCATTAGTCATGATAATGATTGCACACACACACACACACACACACACACACCGCTCGCTGGTGCAGTGGTAACGCTCTCGCCTGCCAACTGGTGGACGGGAGTTCGCGCCTCGCTCAGGTTGCGAAAAGTTTCACTGACGAAGTGGGTGGTTACTGTCCCCCTTGAGCAAGGGGACGGGTGTGTGGGTGTGTGAAGGTCACAGCCTTGCCCTAAGATCGGACTATATGAGCTCTCAGCTCCCTTCCGGGAGGGTAAAAGCTGACGATCGAGACCATCAAGTGATCCTGACCGACCCGGTGAATTACACACACACACACACGAGAGAGAGAGAGGGTAGATGGGGGAGGGAGGAGGGAGACAAGAAAGGACGGAAGCAGAGGTTTAGAGAGAGATATATATATTTTTCGTTTATTTTTAGCGCATTGTAACAAAAAAAAAAAAAAAAAAGTTGCATCCAAAAACAGGAACCACAGTTCATATTGACCTGTGAGTATAGCGGGTCACTTATACCCATTCATTGATTGTGTGTGTGTGTGTGTGTGTGTGTGTGTGTGTGTGTGTGTGTGTGTGTGCGCCTCTTGCCCTCAGGCCTTGTCCCTGGCCAGCCTGTATTCCCACAGGTCGTTAAATCAGATGTCTTCGGCCTTTGACAGTGACTTTGGAGTAAAATAGACGATATTCTACATTCGTTTTTCCTGAGACAGACTATACCAGTAGATACTAATTTTACTCCACGCACTAGAATATTTTTATTTATTTATCTGTTTATAATTCTCTTTATTGATCGGTTTTTATACATTTTTATCTGTTTATCTAATTATTTATCGATGTTTTTATTCATGTTTTTATTTATGTGCACGGTGTAGAGGTCCCCCCGTGGTGAGTACGTGTGTCGCGGGGGAAGGCCGATGCCTGTGCTAATTGGATATTTTCCCCACTCCCCGGTGCGGAACTCCAACTCAAAGCTTATAAGAGTCGACAAGTACCAGACACCTGTGGACGTGAGTAGAACAACACACCTTGACCTTTCATTCTCGCCTTCCTAGCACCTCTTCCTTAACGGTTTATTCTCGTTTCCCTAGCACCTGTTTCTTAACGATTTATTTTCCAGATTACCCATTAATATCCAATTTTTTTTGTTTCTTATATCTTTTTAATATCGGCATAGGTTACATGGATAACACACAAATATATAGTAGAAGTGCAGAATCAGAAATCAATCGGTTATGTTGAGGTGTCAGTAAGCTTCCTAACCGCATTAATATCCACTTTTTTGCTTCATATATTTTTAATATCGATATAGATTGCATAAATAACACAAAGAATGTAGTAACGGAGCAGAAACAGAATTCGGTCGGTAAGGAAGAGGTGTCAGTAAGCTTCCTAACCACTTGAGAATTCTGCACCACTTTCAGTACAATTGTCATCCAAAGTCCTGTTACACCTTATTTTCCTTCCGTGGACTTCGAATTTAGTCTGTTATATCCATGGCAGCCAGCACTTACCTATAACTAAATAAATGCATCAGCGTCAGTTGTTACAGATTCATCACACTGTTTTTCAAAGCCCATGGATAGAGAAGTAGGAGGTGCAACAGGACTTTCGATGCCGATTGTACATCCTGAGTTGCGGACAGTAATATCTTCACGTGTTTTTATCCCAACCATTATGAAACATTTGCATAGTCCAGTGAAAACATTGTTGGGTTCAGAATATCATATCACTGGGTTTCAAAAGTTATTGTTCACTGTTTCCTTATTCATCGTATGGAGGTGGATTGATATTTATGTCCGCAGCTGCACAAATATCTTTAAATTGTTGACAGGAATGATGTAAATGTAAGTAGACAGGATAAAAATAATGTAGGCTAGATGTGAGTGGACAAAACAGTATAAGAAAATAACATGTTTGCTTTCCCTCAGGTTTTCACTTTTTAGCCACTCCTAAGATATACTGATTGTGAAATATTTGGTAGTTGTATGAGTGAAACTAATCAATAAATAAAAAATCTTGAATATGACAGACTCGGAAAAGTTTGTGCATGTAGGTTCAGAATTTTGCCCTATCCTGTAAAAAATAAACTTTAATCTTGGGCTGGGATTCATAAACACACTTATGATCAATTTCCTGTCGTAAGTTTGGGTTTGTTTTGCAGGAAGAAGAAAGAAGTGTAAGTGCAGAAATCCCCCCCTCCCTCTCTCTCTCTCGACTTTGACCTTTACCTTTGACTGATCTGCACCAAAACAGAACTATTCCTTCCATACCCAGCTTTAAGTCAGATCGTAATAGGGATTCATATACAAGGTAGTCCATATCTAGCACTTCACTACTCTCCGTGGGTGACTTCTATGTTGTGGCTCAGTCTGCTGGTGTGGGTATGGCAGTGGGAAACGAATAAATGATACAGGGCAGATACTGACTGATAACACTGAGCAGTTCCCACAACACAAGAATAACACTAACATACATACATACATACGTACAGTCGCCAAACTTTCCACCTGGGCCACCTAGCCGCGAGAGGTGGGTAACGGGTGCTGGCAACAGTGTATATGTTTGTTCGTGTGTACATGCTCGACGAAAGTTCGGATCATCAACTCTCTTCGTCCATAGTGAACCTCTGTCAGAGTCAGAGTTCATCCCATAGATGGCTGGGTACGGAGTTAGGTGGTGAGAAAAATGTCTCAGGAGTAAGGCGCCTCTCCCATCGGCTCAGCCAGTTGCATGAAACTGGTCGCATGGAAAATTATTGTGTGCCACAGATCGCGCTGACCAAGGCCAAAGATATATGACTATATAAATTTTATAATAAAGTAATATAAATAATATTCTTATATAAATATAAACTTTTTTTTATAATACAATAATATATATTATACTATACATATTTGGCCTTGGTCCGTGCAACCTGTGACATGCAACAATTCCATGCGACCGGTTTCCTGCAACTGGTCGAGCCGGTGGGAGAGCTGCTTAAGGGGGGAGCTTGGCATAGTGAAGTCCAGGGCAGGTGCAGGACGTTGAGGGGAGGGGGTTACGTTATTCATACCGCCAGTGACAATAACTGCCGAACTAGTATTTGAGATCCATTGGCAATCTACCAAATATTTACATTTTTAACAATACTAAACATGTTCTTTTCTATGTTGTTTTTACATTGTTACAATAACATGTTAATGCACTAAATACTGGAATCACTCCAAGCCTTTCTCTCACACTCTCTTACTATATCAGTAATTCCATTTCATAGGGTTATCACTTGATACCATTATCAGTATAGGTTGAAGATGAATGCGTTTACCTAACATCTACAACCAGTTACAAGTAAGATTGCCTGCCATATTCACATCATGAATGACACTGACCAATAAACATTAGGATGATGTTCAGACACTGTTAACGGTTGCTTATTTCCTCGTTGGTAGTACTTCAGGCAGATGTTTTCATGTGTTCTGTGGTGCACCACGAAGAGGTAGGAGATTAAAATACTGTCACCTCAGCAGGCAGAGAATTTATGCATACTTTTGTCGAATGTGGTTATTATATCAGCTATGATAATGATTTACCGTACCATTTTTCATATGACTATGATCATTACAGCACATCTTTATAGTCCATTCCTCTAATGTATGACTGAATTACACATTGCAAGGAAAACTGATTGTGACCGGTGCCGCTTATATGTGCGGTCACACATTTACATGCTCATCGATTATTCACCGAACAACATTATCTCACATTATAGCAAGATGAAGACACCATCTCTTCACCACAGGATGCAAAAGCTTCCAGTCATTTTAAGCTCAATTTTATTGATTCATGAATTGTTTGGACATTTACATCACCATTGCCTGTGATATTACTTATGTGATTGGTAAATGCAACATAACGAACATGAAATTATCATTACAGGCTGGAACACTTTTTTTTTTTTTTTTTTTTTTTTTTAATCCCCCGAACCTCGTTTTAGCCCCCGTCACCGAGGTCCGGAGTGCGAGGATATGTGATGTTGGTTGCTGACTGGCTGCTACCAAGACCTAGGTCATAAGACAAGGGCTAGGTGTTTAATAGGAGAAACCCATCTCTCCTGACGGGGGTGGAACCACGTCACACGGATCGCCTGGCGGAAGCGTTATCCACCACGTCACCCACAGTACTGTTTCAAATATTTAATATATATCAACTATTAAAACAATTGCCGTGTTTGCACTGCAAGCACAGAGATCCACGTAATGATTAAGTGATGAGATGCTTAGGTTTTCTATTGTTAACGCAAGGTTGACTCATGACTAGCTGACTCAAGGCAGTATTCTGCCTCAACGAACGAATTTCAACCTCCGACATCTACAGCTCCTAACTCTCCTACTTAGTTTAAATTAATATCCTCCCAATGAGTAATCCTGTAACGATTAATGACCTAACTTGTCTAATCATGTCTCGGATCAAGAATGGTATTTCAATAGGTTTAATCGAGACCGGCCTAGGACTGGCTAAATGCAAAACGAACAGTCAGACACAGGTATCTACTTTTCAACCATAAGAGCCGGTCACACGACGGTTCTTCCCCCCCCCCCAATATGCAGTAGACATTTTTTAGCCATGGGTTTATCATGTAATAATGAAAAAGAATACGTTTTTAAATATATAATATATGTAAAGATGCGGCCTTTTGAATTAGTTTACTTATTGTTTTCAATAATTGCATTATCCAACACTTTCAAGAAGCTCCTTTGAAATTCTATCGCCTAAAAATTGTCGACTGATTACTGGGATGAACTTTGACTGAGGTTCACTAAGGAAAACGAGAGGTGATGATCCGAACTTTCATCAAGCATGTACACACGAACAAACAGATAGCCTACACTGTTGCCAGCACCCCTTACCCACCTCTCGTGTCGGGGTGGCCCAGGTGGAAAGTTTGGCGACTGTACATACAAAGAGACAATTCTTGGTTCCTCTCCCAACTTTTTTTTTTTTTTTTTTTTTTTTTTAGAGAGAGAGACAAGCGATTAATTATGGTTTGTCTTCCGTGCTAAAGCAAATGAGAGTTACGACAAGGTATTAAGCATAAGTGTTTGTGAATGCTCTTAGATTACGTGAAGGAAATTACTACTACTACTACTACTGCTACTACTACTACTACTGCTGCTGCTGCTGCTGCTGCTACTATCATTATCATTATTCATATTATTCCCAGAAAAAGGAACTGGTTGCCCTGAGGAGATATATAGCGAGCCGTCCGGAAATCAGAGACAAGACTCTCATCCTCTCCTGTTCGGGGCTTGAGGATAAGTGGCCAATGTGGTGGTCAAAGGAAGGGAAAGAGTACATCCGCGAGTGCATCACCATCTTATTTGAGGAAGGGGAGCTGGGGTATGTTGGCTTTTTCGGCCGCAACCTCGTATATATGGTTATCTTGGACGACGAAAATAGGGAGTATATCACCAAGCGGAGTTGGTACATAAAGGCAGACTGTGTTTACATAACGCTCGAGTACGGACCTCTCATTCAAAGTTGCCTGTAGAAAACACCATTAGTAGGTGACGGCCATCTTTTTGACAATAATGGTTGCTTCTTAGTGTGTCCCTGCTGCCTCTAGGTTATTATTATTATTATTATTATTATTATTATTATAGTTCATGTGGTGGCTATTGGTATCCTTTTTTCACACTGGAGAGTTGACTGTAAAATGCATTATTATTATTATTATTTTATTATTATTATTATTATTATTATTATTATTATTTGGTGACCGATTGGTATCCTTTTCTCACATAAGGGAGTTGCCTGTAAAATCCCTGCTGAACGTAACTAATATTTTTTTCAGTGCCATATATATATATTTTTTCCTTTTTTGCTACTATAGAAGACTTAAAACAGCTCAGGAGTGGAGTAATTTCCGCCGCACTATCTCATTCTTTTTCCCGTCAAATTAGTCTATGCTTAATTAAAGACCTCGCTTTTATTCAGTTTTTGCCACTGCCATATGACTTTATTCAGTTTTATTTAGTTTTGGCAGCTGAATATAACCGTCAAGAATAAACCAAAATGTCATATAGAAAGTCTGCCGTCAAGTAGTTTGTAGTTAGTGAGAATATTATACCTATTTAGTCTCCGCAGTGAAAGGTTTAATTTTAAGATTATTATTTTCATGAAAGTTCTTGAAGTGTTAGCAGCATTCACTTATGTAACTTGATATATGTCATTTAAATACACTTAATTTAATAATAATATGTATACCGTCATTGTACCAGAACATATGTATCGGCAGTGGGTGTTTTTTTGTTAACTTGAAGCAATAAAATGGAGCTGTTTGATTTTTTTTTTTTTTAAAGTAAATAATGTTGTTTAGTATACGAGCACGTGCATGAGTTTGAAGGGGCATGGTAGGCGAAGTAGGTTTATAAGTATGGTAATGTGTGAGAAAGGAAGGTATGGAAACTGACGAGGCTAGAAACGAGCAAGGGATCGAGCTGGCTGGATGAATTTTTATCACATGGGACCAGAATTCCATGGGCTTGAATGATGAATGAGTTAATGAATGTGTGGCCCATTTCATAGTGCATGCTATTGAATACCTCATCCACACTCGTACTAATGTAATTTATGTATCTAACACTCAGGCTCGTATGACTCACTCAGCTAAATTAAATCGTCTGTCACTAGAATTTTCCCGATCATTTGAAGGTTTATGCAGACCAGGGCTGCATTTCAACAGCTATAGCGCCACGGAACGAGAAAGCTACCGAAAGCTAAAGTGTGGGGGGAAGTGGAGGAGGGATTAAGGGGGAGGTTGTCGCGGCCTCCGTCGCGGTTGGAACTGCTGTATTTGGAGAGGTGGGTCTCTTTGGCGACATCTGACAGCTGTAAATTGTTTAGATCACGCCTCTGTAAAGTATAACAGAACTCTAAATACCAAGGTACTTTTCTGTGTAATTTGGGAGAGTAAACGGATTTTGAATACTATCTATCTATTTATCTATTGCCAGACGCCTTAATCCCGTACGGGGTGGCCACAAACAAATCGCCTCCATGTTGCTGTCCCCCGCCATTTCACTGCCCTGCTCCCAGTTCACCCTCCCCCCTCTTTCATATACGTCTCCACTCCATCCCTCCATCTTATCCTTGGCCTTCCCCTCCCTCTCCCCCTCCACCTCTCACATACACTCTCCTTGTCAGTCTTTCACTCTCCATCCTCTCCACATGGCCAAACCATCATAATGTGTTTCTCCTAACGCTTCCTATCACATCCGCATCCACACAACACTCCTTCCCTTCCTCATTTGTTAGTCTGTCTCTCCATGTGACTCCACAGGCTTCTCTCAAATAACTCATTTCCACTGTTCTCACTCTTGACTTCTGTCCCTCCAACAAGGTTCATATGAATACTAACACATCATCAATCAAAAGATTTGTTAATACCCTCTTCATTTCAATTAAGGCCGTAAGACGTTTAGGCTGTAAAGGCGTTTAGGCCATAAGATATTTAGGTCGTTAAGACGTTTGACCTAACCTAACCTAACCTAATTTCAGCAATCTTGATGAAGTTTGGACCAGTTCGGACTTTACGGTTTAAATGATTAGGGCCGAAACGATCAGAACCGGATGTTGATATGGGAAGGTGATGCAAAACTCTTCTTATTTTTCCAGTCTATTTGTCTATTGTCAGACGCTTTAATCCCTTACGGGGTGGCCACAAACAGATCGCCTCCACGTCATCCTGTCCCCACAATTTCACTGTCCTGCTCCCAGCTCACACACCCCCTCTCTCATATATACCTCCCCACTCCATCGGGGCGCGGTAGCACAGTGGTAGCGCGCTGGACTCGTAATCGGGGGATTGCGAGTTCGAGCCTCGCCCAGGCTGCCGTGCTGGGAGTGGTAGCTCGCTCCTGTAACCCTAGCGGGGCTATATAGTCCAATACAGGGCTTAGCTCGGGGGAACTCCATTTTTTTTCTCCACTCCATCCCTCCATCTCAGTATTTCCTGATTTTTACAACCCCTGTTATTTGTTTCTCATGTTTTAAAAGATTTTTCTTGTTCAGCTACTCATCCACTAACTTAGATTCAAGCAAGAATGATATGGTTCATGCTGTAATGTGGAAGCTAACCAGTGACCTACCAAATATGGCAAAGGTTAAGATGGCCGCCGCTGAAACTGAGAGTTTGTGGGGCAATGTTTATATTTGTGTGTGCTGTTATTTCAGAATCTTGAAAGGAACTGAGGGGGGCGCGGTAGCACAGTGGTAGCGCTCCGGACTCGTAATCGGGGGATTGCGAGTTCGAGCCTCGCCCGGGCTGCCGTGGGCACGGTAGTGGTAACTCGCTCCTGTAACCCTAGCGGGGCTATATAGTCCAATACAGGTCTTAGCTCGGGGGAACTCCATTTCTCTCATTTTGTGAGGAACTGAGTGTCAGCCAAGGACTCTTCAATATTCCCTGATCATCAAATTGTAAGTACAGACCCTGGAAGCAAATATTTTTTTCCGTAAATGACAAGAAACCACTGTTTAATCAAGCTTTCGTAGGCCTGACCAGTCTTTAAATCCATTCATTGGTCCCTAACCGCATGTGAATGCCTTTAATTCTCATTCATAGCTGTTTACAATCACCCATTCTCATTTTTGGTAGATTTTACTCTGAACTGCAAATTGGCAACTTGTAAAATAATACCGGGCAGACATGGAAAAATAAATAGTTGTGGAGGACAGAAGTACAGTATAGTAGGACAGATAGGCCTACAAGGTAGAGATGGTGAATTGGAAATTAGTGGTGGTAGACAGAGCTGTGGCGACTTTAGGAGATATCAAACGCAGATAATGAAGCAGACTATGATAGTAGGCAGTGTATAAGAGAACAGATACTAGGGCACAGACGGTGAAACAGATGCTGGTCTTAGATAATGGTATAAGGCTCAGAACGCGAGGGAGAAAGTATTAGTAGTGGACAGTGGAATAGCAGGACAGATACAAGGCGTAAATGATGAGACAACAGTGATGGTAGACAGTGGCATGGTATAGGTTTGGTTATTTGAGTGTTGGAGACACTGATGTAATGGGGTCTATACTGATACACTTGTATAATTGACACATAGCTGTATTCAGCGTAATATTTGTCAAAAGGCCTTATTTTTTCACGGTAGGAGGCTTCGTAGTACTTCTCTTACCAGGCATTTAACTTGTAGGGGGGCTCTGTATTTTGTCATAGTTTACCCTAAATTTCCACCGCCATCGACGTTTTCTGATGAGTAAGCAGTAATGAAAACGGTATTGTACGGGCTAACTTAAATGTACCATATCTTACCATGGGGATTTTCTTACTTGTGCAGCATATTTCTCGTAGCTAAAATGACAGAGTAGATCATTGCTGCGGCACTGTATTCTTTCTACTGAACTTAATAGTGACTAGAACCACATTGTTGTATCAATATGTAGTTAATTGTTTGTCCCCACACGGCTAAGCGTCTATACATTATGATTGCTGTAGCTTCTGTTATTCATTGTTTCTGGCGACGCACTATCCGTTCATCCTGTAACGTTTTATGTACTGTTTCCTTCGTAATGCTGTATTTTTTCATTCACTGCATTTGTATGGGAATGACAAGAGCCTGGTGAAGCATTGATCCCTCGATCACTGACTCAGCGTGTTCACTCGTAAGAGGCAACCGTATTACTCTTACGTAAAGAAACTTAACGGAAGTGTTTATTGCTGTAAAAGTATTACATATACAACAAGAGTCAATAGTTACAAAGTGCATACAGCGTAAAATAAAAGGTGGTGAATCTTGCCACACACCCCTTTCAGCAAGAGATGTAAGCTACTGAGATACTGTATGGATACTCCAGACAATATTTTTGACCAGTTTTATATCCTACAGTTAGCTTTTAGCTTACCAATATAAAAATTGGTCAGACTTTTTTGGACACCTAGTCTATACATAATACAGAAAGGTACCTAAGATGTCAAAATAATCTCCCTCAGTAGATGTCCTTGTGTTCGGGAGAACTTAGTACTTTAATCCAGTTACATTTATTCAGCTGGGAGTGTGAATATTGGAGCCTTAGAGTGTTAATATTGTCACAAATAACCCTCTTATGGGCAGGGTAACTAAGCAGTCTATTCAAACGAATGTTTCCATCGTGAGATTGAATGTTAAGAAGTAATTGTTTTGAATTACTAAACGGTTCATTTTAGTTATTTTGTTACATCTTTATTTTATTCTGTTTAAGAAACAATGAAAAAGTGAAATATAATAGAATTTAATCAGGGTCCCTGCAAGCGACGCTTAAGCGGCTTATATTCACCACGTTTGTGTTTATTACAGCGGGGGGGGGGGGACGCCGTGAGGAGGAAAATATTTTACAAATTATCGTTTTCTCGGTGCAGTTTCTTCATGTGATCCAGTTTTCACGAGTAAAGGTATGTATGGAAGGTACTGGGAATTTGGATGAAGCTTAGAGTGTGCCGTGATTGATTATATGTGCCATAAGAGTGACACTAAAACACCCGGACAGATTTCACCTCACGCAGGATCAAACTTGAATCTCCGTGAGGATAAATATTTCGCTGATTTCCCTTTTACTGTGTGATATTCATTAAATTTTGCTTATTTTTACGAATAGGGACAAGTATTTAACCTGCAAAGAATCGATCAAGCGTAGAAGGTGCCACAAGAAGAAATATGATGTCTCCCAAGGTGCAGTAGATCAGTGAAGGAGGCAGCTGTGACAGATTGGGTTCCTGGCATCATCCGTCTCATGCTGACAAGGTAATACATCCTAACAGTTCCTCTTGTACCTTGATCAGAATTCTTTGTCACCTCTTTCACTTTCCAAAAAAGATAAATAAGTAAATACATTTCAGCTTTTAAGCCTATTGTAGAAGTTGCCTCATATGTCATTTAGGCCATACTTGTCTTTGAAATATGGGTATTATTTTACAAGGAGTGTTGACCACAGCATTATTTAGCTATTATTTTTTTCTACTTTATATATGCATAATATACAACAATTTTTCTTCACTGGGTTTTTCTTTCATTAACTTTGGTATTATAGTTTCGGCCATAAACACAAATACAAGATTTTGATCCGCTTTTTCGGTATTTTAGACAATTCTAAGGCACTTTTCTGGTATTGTTGCTGCAAATTTTTTTTATTTTATTCGTGAAGGTTAGGACAGGTTAGATTAGGTTAGGCTGGGTTATCTTCAAGTGTCAATTGAAAACAATTTGTGACGAAAATGCCATAGGGCTAAAATACCGAAAAAACAGATCAAGATCTTGTAATTGTGTTTTTGGCTGGAACTATAATTTTACCAACTTTTCTTCTGTGATGTATGTTTCATAAACTTAGTAGCTACAAGGAAGATTGTTTATGTGTAGATATGTGTTTAAAGTATGTGTAGTTGTGAGTGCTGGTTTGTTGGTTATTGTATCACAACTCAGCTGGACATGACAGTCACAGATGAATTTTAATCATTATGACAAGTTGAAATTAAGTCCACTGGCATCTCAACACGTGGTCTCAGAGTCCCCAGGGGGTGGGGACCATAAATGCCCCCACCTTCTGCCCCTCTCTCGGTGACGACTCGAGCTGCGTGGAACCACTGTCTGACTCTCTTCTTCATTTCTGCAACATTTACGGCCGTTCTTCTAACTTTCGCTCTGTTGAGCACCACCTCTCCTTCTCTGAACCTCACCTTCTTTTTCTAACTGAGACAGCTGTCTGAGGCAACTTACAGCAGACCCTTTTCTGTATCCTCCTACTTTATACTCTTTTCAAAGCCAGAGGTGGCTGTTGTGTATATATATATGCAATGACTTATCTTGCTCTTGTGTTCCTGAACTCGATTCTTCTGAATTCTCTACACTCTGGCTTCGGATTTCCAGTCATGCTCTGGCTAAATATATGTGCTGTTTACTTATCTCCTAATGCTACTGACTATCAAAAATTCATTGACTACTTTACTTGTACGGTGGAACACATTCTATCCGTTTCACCTTTCTCTGAAATCTCCATTCTAGGAGATTTCAATGTTCACCACTGCCTTTGGCTCCCCTCTCCTTTCACTGATCCACCTGGTGAACAAGCCTACACCTTTTCCATCCTTAATGACCTAGAGCAGCTTGTACAGCACCCTACGTGTATTCCTGATCACCTTGGAGAGAACTCCAACATATTTGACCTCTTCCTTACAACCAGTCCTGCTTACACTGTTAATCTTTTCTTTCCGTTGGGTTCCTCCGATCACAAACTTATCACCTTAACCTGTCCTTTTGTTCTGGTATGGCCTGTGGCCCCTCCAAAGAAACATCGTCTGTGGGCACTTTGGATCTTTGGATTGGGGGGCCCTCCAGCAGTACTTCTTTGATTTTCCCTGGAATGATTATTGCTTCCATGGCCGGGAGCCATCTGAGTGTGCCTTGCGCATTACAGAGGTTATTCTCTCGGGCATGGAAGCATACATTCCTTTCTCATATCCTTTGACTAATGCAAGAAAGCCTTGGTTTAATCATGCTTGTTCTAATGCTGTCCACAACAAGGAGAGGGTCTATAAAAGGTACTGGAGCCAACCCACTCCTGAATCGCATCTTTTCTATGTTTCTTCCCAGAATCATGCCAAGTCTGTCCTTCGCATTGCTAAAAATAATTTCATCCATACTAAATGCTCTCATCTCTCCAACTCGAATTCTTCCCGCTCCTTCTGGCACCTTGCCAAAAACCTTTCTAACAACTTTACCTCATCATCCTTCCCTCCCCTTTTCTACTCTGATGGCTCTGTAGCTACTACTGATAAAGTAGATCTCTTCACTCAGACTTTCTCCACCAATTCCACCTTAGACGATTCTGGTGCTGTTCCTCCATCACTTCCCCCCTCCTCATGGCTGACATTAAAATTTCTTCAGCCGATGTATTTTCTGCCATCACAGGCCTCAGTACTAATAAGGCATATGGGCCTGATGGAGTCACTCATGTTGTTCTCAAGAACTGTGCTTCTGTGCTTACACCCTGCCTAGGCAAACTCTTTCGCCTTTGTCTGGCAACTTGTACCTTTCCTTCTTGCTGGAAGTTTGCTTTCATCCAGTCCTAAAGAAGAGTGACCATTCCCAACCCTCTAACTATTGTCCAATTGCTTTAACATCCTGTATCTCAAAAGTTTTCAAATCAGTTCTTAATAGAAAAATTTTAAAGCATTTTTCCTATCACAACCTTCTTTCTGATCGTCAGTATGGGTTCCATCAGGGACGTTCCACTGGTGATCTTCTCACCTGCCTTTCAGTCTCCTGGTCATCCTCCTTTCGGGACTTTGGCAAAAGCTTTGCCATCGCACTTGACATTTCAAAGGCTTTCGATCGAGTCTGGCACACATCTTTAATTTCCAAAGTTCCCTCTGACGGTTTCTATCTTCTATCTGTGCCTTCATCTCTAGCTTCCTTTCTGGTCGTTCTATAGCCGCTGTTGCAGACGTCCATCGTTCTTCTCCTAGATCTATCAACAGTGGTGTTCCTCAGGGCTCTGTCCTATCACCAACTCTCTTCCTTTTATTCATCATTGACCTTCTCAAGCTGTAGATCTAACCCTATCCACTCATATACCGATGACTCCACCCTTCATCTTTCCATTCGGTTCCCGCAACGTCCATCTCAGCAGTTACTTCAACAAACAAGGGATGAGGCAATGGCGCACCTAATGTCTGACTGGGGTGAAATAATCTGGTTGTTTTTAATGCATCAAAGACTCAGTTTTTACACCTATCAACCCAACAAAATCATCCACAGGTGTACCCACTAATGTTTTATAATATTTACCTTAATCCTGCATCATCCTTGAGGTTTCATTTATTCGGGACTTATCTTGGAAAGATCATATTACATCTCTTGTAGAATCTGCTTCAAAGAGTTTAGGTGTCATAAGCCGACTCCGTTCCTTCTTTACCCCTGCACAGTTGTTGATTCTATGCAAGGGTTTTATCCGCTGCTATGTGGAGTACAACTCTCATGTGTGGGGAGGCTGTCCACTTACAGCTCTTCTCAGTTGAGTGGAGTCAAAGGCCTTTTGTTTCATTAATTCTCCTCTTACTGACTCCCTTCAACCTCTGTCTCTTCGTCGCACTGTTGGATCTTTATCTCTTTTCTATCGCTATTTCAGTGGTCTCTGCTCCTCTGAACTGTCTGCATGCATTCCTCCACCTCCACGATGGGCATGTAGCACCCGTCTAGCAGCAAACTTTCATCCCTTTTCTGTCCAACTCCCTAATGCAAGAGTTAACCAATACTCCCAGTCCTTCATTTATGCAACAGGTCAGCTCTGGAACTGTCTCCCTTTGTCTGTGTTTCCTGCTTCCTATGATCTCCAGTCTTTCAAACACAGTGTGTCCAGGCATCTCGAAATGATCAGATCTTGAATTTGGCTAATGCTTGTATTTTGTTTTTCTCTTGGAAGGAACAATAATTGCGGGCTCGCGGCCTTTGATTCCTTCTCCTTCGCATTAAAAAAAAAAAAAAGTATGAACTGACACAGCCCGATGCTGAGGAGTTAAAATCTTGGTTTGTTTTAAGCACAGTATTGGGTTGGGAGTGCCTTCCCTCCAGACAGATCAGTTCAGAGATTGGGAGCATAAGGACTGGACGCAATTTTTGTCCTCAGTCGACGCGCATTTGATTTTTTGAAAGATATAGTATATAATTGTTTAGTTGGCAGTATTTTTTTTTTTTTTGATATTCCTTTTTTTATTATATAAAGAAATACCAATGACCATCTATCTATCTGTCTATTGCCAGACGCCATAATCCCGTAAAGGGTGGCCATTTGACTTTAAGTTATTTGTTTTACAGGGAGGGGCACTAACCCTCTACCAACCCACCTGTTGACACGTAGGGAGTACGTATGGTTTGGTTATATGGTTACCACCCAGCATTGTAAATGGTTTCTTGGCTTACAGGAAACCATTTGGCTTGTCACTCAATGTAAAGCCACCTGTAAAGGAAAGAAAAGCAATAAGAAGTGGCAATGATAAAGGCTAAGGAAGAAGTAGGCAGCACTACATCAAGTGAGTGGATGATGGTCTCCACCACCTACCACATAATCATGACCAGAAGCCTGCGAAAATTGTCTCTTCCAGAATCAAGATAGGTTCACTTAGAGCTACCTACGTATGACTAGGATAAGCTTGAAGAATGCAAGGGTCAGGTCTAAGAGATGCCAAAGTTAAGTTTGAAAGATGCATAGGTTAGGTGTGATGGATGCTGAGGCACTCCTAACCTTTAAAGAATATATGGTATCTTGTTTGGGTATGGTTAGCTTTTATAGTTTTTCTGAGTAAATTTTCATTTACAGTAAAACCTCTTTAAATCAGAATAATAGGGGGTGAGGCCAGTCTGACTTCTTTGAAATTCTGACTTATGGAAGGTATGAGGCCTCCGGACTAAGCAGGAAAAAAACATAAAAATCATTTACAGTGTTTGCAGAGGGTGTAGTCCAAACATAAGGAGGGCTTATTGGTAGGCTATAGAGGTGTTAGGTGGGTTCATGATTGCTTCTGTGCTACATTTTCACTTCTGTGCAACATTGAGGAACCATGGAAACCATGATGGTAATGAATAAAAGTGAACATGGAGTCACTACAGGAGTGGGCGCGAGAAAATACCAACACAGGTGGTGGCAGATGCCAGACTGATAATTGGCTCTCACAGGCTAAAACATGAACCTAGTGCATCATGACGAGATTGGGTTTCCATTAGATGACATTATACGATGCAGGGGAGTTGAAAAGTTTTAAAAGGTTTCCAATTTGTGGAGGTTTTACTGTACTTCAAAAATTAGTGTGCATTATCTTGTTGCATGCTTTGTGTGATCTTTTGGATATTTATTTATTTATTTATTTTTTTATTATCATTATTGGAACTTGGCTTGGTTTTCCATTTTAAAGTTTTATTGTATTTCTGATATCTGTATGAAGGAAAGTGGTGGATTGCTGAAGGGTAACACTAGCCTGCAGTCTGCTGGGTTCACAGCCATATTATTTTGAGCCGGAGGCCGCAAAAACAACAACCCAGCTCTTAAATGTAGTGGGAAGTTAGGTTAATAAAACAGGTGAGCATTCTCAGTTTGTTTTTTTAACTATTTGTATTTACAGGACAGTGTGGTACATGATCCAGTGAGATGCAGTCCATGTTATTTAAATTATTGGCATACCAGTAACCCTGGGTCATCATTGGATCCATGCAGGCTGTTACCTCAGAATGGAACATTTATAGGTGAGATTGGAGTCAGTCTTATTTCTGAAGAGAATTTACTACCGTAGAGTATATAATATTTAGCTGTGAAATACCTCCAAGGCATATTATTTCCAGTAATATAAGACTAGTTTGCTCTGCCCAGAGGAATGTTGCAGGACCAGAAATGTTTAAAACTGTCACCATCAGCATTTTGGCTGAAAATAAAGAATTTCAACGGCCATACCACGTTGAGTACACTGCTTCCCGTCCGATCAGCGAAGTTAAGCAACGTTGGGTCTGGTTAGTACTTGGATGGGTGACCGCCTGGGAACACCAGATGCTGTTGGCATCCCTACCTGTCAAGTGGGGTTGGTGGAGGATTAGTGCTCCTCCCTGTAAAACAATTAACTCTAAGCCCTTGGCCACCCCATCTGGGATACATGGCATCTGGCAATGAATGGATGAATGAATATATTTTATTCCAGCTTGCAGTGTGCTTTGTTCATCTAGAAACCACAGCTATATTGTTATACTCTGTACTGGTAGTTTGTATAGTTGTTGTGGCCTCGGACTCATATGAATGTACAGTAAACCCAGTTGATGGAAGACTGAAGTTGCCCTTCTTCTGCAGTGCACCAGCCTCCTTTGGGGGATAGGAAGGGAAATGAGAGGTGTTTGTATAACCAGGATAACAATATTGTAGTGGGATGTTATTTCTTGAGATTGATAGTTGACCAGTTGACTGTCTGGCAGGTTATGCGAAGTGCATCTTAAAAAGGAAAATAAAAATGTTCATGGTTAGTTGTAGTAGTAGTAGTAGTAATATATATTAGTTCCCTAGGCAGTCTGGCCGAACAGCCCTAAGTCCCTAAGGAAGGCCACGGCCAAGACTGTTCTTTTCCACAGAGTTCTAAAGGAGTGTATATTGTGTTGTTGGCTCAGGTGATTGTGTTCAATGTCTTACATAATGTGCTTAGTAGTATGGGGTGCTGTGTTCCATCCTGGATAGGCATCAGTGAGAGAGTCATTCAGCCTCTTCTGGTAACTTAAGAGGGCTGGATGATGCCCACATAGCCTGGTCAGGTGAAACCTGGCCTCACAAGGGAGGTAGGATTCAGTAGGGTGGATATCAGAAGGCCATGCATGCAGCTGTGTGTTGTCTTTGAGTAACTGAATGGAGTGGTGAGTGATTTGAGCATGGATGTGCTTTTGGAGCCGGTTTGAAGTGGGCAAGGGGGGAGAGATGACAGTATTTATGTATGATATCGTGTGCTGGGTGTTGTTTTGATGTTCCTTGGTTTGGGTGGATGTGCTGCCATGTAGGCTAGTGTAGTGGATGGTGTGGGTTTGTGGAGGCTGCAGCAAGAATTTGTGTCCCTCTCATGTCTAGACGATCCTTGACTTTGAGGACATTGTTTTCTTGGTGTAGGTTGTCTGTAGGTGTAGTAGCTGTGCAGCCTGTGGTTATTTTAAAGGCCTTGTTCTGTATGGTCTGTAGGGTGTTGTAGTGCATTTCAGTGAGGTTAGAAGCTTAAGCAGGGCTTGCATAGTTCATCACTGAACATATATATCGTTTATATACTGTAGTGGTGGTTTCTTTGTTGTGTCTGAATGTTGTATGGGCAAGTAACCTTAGGGCATTGGGTCTTGGTGTTAATTTATTTTTCATATTTGTGATGTTTAACCCGCCGCTTCCCATTGACGTATATATACTTCCACACGTTTTGCCACTGTCAGTCCCGTTGACATATATAGACGCACATCAGTTGCAAGGTCCCTAATTTGCACAGTTTTCAATTTTCATGCGTGATTTTTGGTACGTATACACGGGACACCTTCCTCTACAAGATGCCAGGCAGGGACAATGCCTTACCCCACATGACCTACCCCCCCCCCTTCTCGCCATTGTCTTGGCAATTCACCTATTACCAGTGACCTGGCCAGTAAGGACATGTCGTGCCACGGTTTGAAATTCAGGGCCAGAGTGATTCCCCAATTGATGACAATGTGGAGGACAAAGTTTACGTAGCATTAGAGGAAGAAACAGTCAGAAATTATGATCAAGTAATGTCGTCAAAAAAGGTCAGGTATGTTGATGTGTTTGGTGAGTGAAACAATGCTTATATTGCCAGTATTACTGTGTGAAAACCAATATACAGTACTCTCATGCTACATATAAATTCGAACCAAATAAATAAATAAATACCGTTTATGAGTGGTGTGGAATAGTTACCCTCCCATAGAACTCGTTTTCTTTGGAGCCAGCCTGATAAAAAACCCAGTAGGGTAAGGGGTACTGGTACCTGTATCGAGTATTTTAAACCTCAGGTGAGCGATTTCTCAATGAATTTTCGATGTTTCTCACCAAAAGCGGAGATTTGAGCCAACAAATTTTTTATCCAAAATTGGTCGGGATTGGGGGGAGTCAGTGGTGGAAAATCAGTCAGGACGGGGCGGGTTAAATGACATTGATGTATGTTACACCAAGAATTGTGTGTGTGTGTGTGTGTGTGTGTGTGTGTGCACGCGCGTGCGTGTGTGTGTGTGCGTACGTGCATGCGTGCGTATGTTCTTACCTAATTGTACCTTTACAGGAATGAGTCAAGCTCGTACTGTCCCGTGTCTAAAATCATTTTCATCATACATCTTAAATTTATGAATTGTTTTCACACAGAGTATTTCATTCAGTATTGCATTCCATTGATCAATTGCCCTGTTTGGGAAACTAAATTTCCTTCCGTCTTTATCGCCTCTCTTTTTGTGCAGTTTTTTTGCAGTGTCCTCTTGCTGATGTTATCTATTCATATATGTCTTATTTTCTCCTTCCCTGATACCGTATGCATTTATATAGCATAATCATGTCTTCTTTTTTCCTTCTCTCCTGTAGTGTAGGCAGATTCAGTTTTTCTAGTCTTTCTTCATAGCTTAGATCCCTTAAGCTTGGTACCCATCCTGTAGTGACCCTTTGAACTATTTCAGTCTTATCTGTGTGTTTCTTGAGATGAGGATTCCAGACTACTGGTGCATACTCCAGGGTTGGTCTGATGAAAGATGTTATCATCTTTCTCAGCATGTCTTCATTTATGTATGTGAATGCTATTCTTATATTTGCAAGCAGAGTGTACATATTCCGTACCTTCTCACTTATGTGGGCAACCGGAGATAGTTTGTTATTGATAATCACGCCTAAGTCCTTTTCTCTTTCTGATGTGTGTAAGGTTTTACTCGCTAACTTATAATCCTAATCTGGTCTTTTCTCACTTTTACCAAACTTGATTACATGACACTTGACCACATTGAATTCCATTTGCCATGTATTACTCCATTCATGAAGTTTATTTAATTCTTCTTGTAGCTCTTTACAAGAGTCTGTGTTAGTAATTCTTCTTTGTATTTTTGCATCATCAGCAGACATATTTAAATAGCTTTCATTCCCAATATTACTATCTGTGTCATTTGTATGCACTAAAAACATAATTGGTGCCAGCACTGAGCCCTGTGGAACTCTGCTAGTCACTTCCTGCATGATGAGTAATTTCCCCTTAGTACTCTTCTCATTTCCCTTTTTCTGAGAAAGTCTTGCATCCAACAGTACAGTTTGCCATGGATTCCTCCTTGATGGTACAGATTCCATAAAAGTCTTTGGTGCGGTACTCTGTCAAATGCTTTCTTGAAATCTAGATGCTGTCCACCCATCCTTCTCTTTTCTGTAATGTTTCAGCTGCTCTGTCATAGTAGCTTAATAGGTTAGTAACACATGATTTTCCCTTTCTGAAACCAAATTGCCTTTCTGTTATCATACTGTGTTCTTCTAGATGGTTTACCCAGACTTTTCTTATCAGCTTTTCCAGTATCTTACTTACAACACTTGTTAGTGAACCTGGTTGGTAGTTTAGTGGATTTTGTCTATTTCCTTTCTTGAATAAGGGATCAATGTTTGCTTTCTTCCAAATATCAGGTAGTTTACCTTGACCCAGGGATTCCTTGAATATTAAAGATAATGGTCTACTTAACTCCTTTACACATTCATGTTGCACTCAACATGAAATTTCGTCAGGACCATTTGCTTTTCCTTTGTCTGATTTACTTCCGTATTTCTTTTTCTGATATTTTTATATCTGGTAATATGTTTGGGCATGCCTGTTCCATATCATCCCTCTCAAAATTATTTTCTTTTGTAAAAACTGATTGGAAGTTCTTATTAAGTGCTTCACAAATATCTTTCTCTTGTGTGTAGAGGATCCAGTGGATTGTATATTATCTTTTAGTTTATTTTTGCATCAGATGTAGCTGTAAAATAGCTTCGGTTGATCACTACTTTTGTTTATGATGTCCTCCTCAAACTGTTTTTGGGTTTCTCTCCTTATTCTTGTGTATTCGTTTCTTGCCTGTTTATAGTTGTTATATGCCCTTTCACTATTATGTCTTCGGTATCTGTACCACAACAAGTCTCTTTTTTTTTTTCTTTTGATTTTTTACATTCTTTAGTAAACCATTTCTTTATTTTCATTTCTGCTTCTTTGTGCCAAGGGATATAATTTTAGACTCCTATTTCATAAAGTTCACAGAATTTTATATATATAACATTCTGATCTTATCCTCTAAGCTCTTTTTCCCAATCTGTTTCTAGGAAGTATTTCTTTAGGTCATGATAGTTGCCCTTTTTGTAGTTAAGGCTCATATTGTAACTTTCATTACTGTTAACTGTCATATGCAATCCTGAAGTTGCAATTTAATACTGCATGGTCGCTTTTGCCAAATAGAGGGTGATACATAATATTGTCAATATCATTTTCTTGCCTAGTAAGTATAAGAACTAGTACTGTTGGTACATCAAGTACTCTTTTTCTGGTGCTTTCTTTTACATGTTGCATTAGGAAAAACTCCTGCACAAGGTCCAGGAGCTTTTGGTCCCAGCAGCTTTCATGGCTTTTTATATCTAGAGTATTCCAATTTTTATTTGTATTGAAATCTCTGGATAGTATATTTCAGATTTCTCCTCCATTCTATATAGTAATGCTCTTAAACTTTGAATTGTACTCTCTGCCAGGTCTTCATATTCGCCCTTTTCCCAAATGTTTGATCTGGGTGGCATGTATAAATTTGCCACAATTACTTTCCCTTCAGACTTACTAATCTCTCCTGCGATCATTTCTACCTGTGAGGGTATATCTAGTTATATTTCCTTGACTTGTATGTGTGTTGATTATGGTGAGGTGTGGAATTTGACTATGGTCTGCTGTTCAGTTTTTCAGAAGGGTCAGTCTAGCTTTGGCTGGGGCTGTTGTGAGTTTGTTTGTGGTGAACCATTCGTGTAGTGTGTTGAGGTATGGTTGGAGGATGTGTGCAGCTGTGTGTGCATTTTGGTGTGTACATGTTAGTGTTATGTCATCTGCATTGGAAGCTATGTGTATTTGTGGTGTGTGGGGTGTGGGTATGTCGTGCTTTTGTAGGTTAACCCGTACCATTCCAGGCATATTTGAAATTTTAAACCCACCCAATCATGGACCAAAAACGGAAAAAAATTTTGTTACATAAAACAATCCAAAAGGACATATAAATCAAGGAAAAGTAAAAAAAAGTACTCCTTATAGGAGAAATAAGAGCAGGATGGCCGTCCGTCGTGTTTTTAGCCCAGTTTCCCAAGCTTTGCACAATGTTTTCCCACCCAGCTGTGCGGGATGAGAGAGAATGGGGGATTCCCCTTTCTCAGTGTCCTCCACTGGCTCATATTCCTCCCCAGCATAGCCATCCAGGTCTTTCTCTTCTGAAGAATCACTAAATGAAGGGACAGGAGGGTCCATGTTATAATTTCAACAGCCTCCTCCAGCCCAATGAGGCGGAAAAATGGCGTGATTTTCGCAACATCCTGACTGTCTGACGGACAGTAGCACACTGATCTTACCCACCCATGCAGAACCTAACTCAGTACTACAACTGCTTGGACACAGTGTTGCCAGTACACTAACATGTACACACCAAAATGCAAACACAGCTGCACACATCCTCCAACCATACCTCAACACACAACACGAATGGTTCACCACAAACAAGCTACTCCTTAGCAAAAAATCAGCTAGATTAAAGCAGTTTGAGACGTGCTACAGCGCTCGAAAATTTGCCTTTGGCACCATCACGTCACTGGGATTAATCGAGACGTTTTGTATTGTCAGCACCATGCCGACAGCGGGATTGTACGGGTTAAAGAGTGTAGGGGACAAAACAGATCCTTAAGGGACACAGTTTGTGAAGTGTCTGATGTTTGATGACTGACCAGCAAATGTTATATGTGCACACCTGCCTGCTAAATAGTTTGCCAGCCACCTTTTTGTGTTATTTTTCATGTTTGTTTTGAATGTTTTGTTTGTGAAGTTGTGGCAGGGGATGGTATCAAAAGCTTTGCTAATGTTTAGTGTGACTAGGAGTGTTCTGTGTAGTGGCCCAACTGAATTGATGCCATCAAAAACTCTTTGTGTAAGGTCTGTAAGAAGAGTGTTTATGGAGTGTAGCATCCTAAAATCATGTGATGGAGCTAGGGAGATGTGAAGTGTTGCTAATTGTAATACCAGTCATTCAGTGACTTTGGATGGGGTGCAGAGGAGTGTTATGGGGCGGTGTGAGGAAGGTAACTTGGGGTCTTTGTTGGGTATGGGGACAGTGATGATAGTACCATGCTTTCAGATGTTGGATATTATGTTGTGTGGGTATCTGTAGTTTGATATGTTGGTGAGTGTTTGTATGCCTTGTGGTCCAAGATGATTAAGGTGTATGTTGCTTATGTTGTCTGGGCCACAAGCAGATGAGTGCTTAAGGTTGCTAATGAAGTGCATTGTCTGTTTGTAAGTGAAGGATGCAAAGTCTGGGTCTGTGGGGAACTGTCTCTTGTGTCGGATGACGTGTCGGTTTTTGCAATGGGGGTGTAGATGCCTGATGTGTGAAAAGTGATTGATGAGAGTGTTTGTTGTTTGTTTGAGGGTATGGTGTCTGTTGTTGTAATGGCAGTGTGTGATTGTGTAGTGTTGCTGTTGGAGAGTGTGATGCTGTTTGGTGTTTTGTAGAGTTTGTTACTGTTTGTTTTGTGATCAAGTGTTTGGAGATAATTATTCCAATTTAGTGTTTGCTGCCATGATATTTTATTGTTTATTTGAGTGTTGAGTGCTTGTATTTATTGTACGGTGTCTTGTGTATGGGGTGTTGGGGAGGGTTGTAGTGTGTTGTGTTGATTGAGGAGGCCCTGAATTTCTGGTGTGAAGTTGGGATTATGTCTCTTTCTGTTGCCTCTAGGGATGTGTCTCTTCTCTACGTTTTAAATAATTGTATTCAGAGTGTGCACAGCGGTGTTGATGTTTGTGATGGGTGTGCTGTTTAATGCTTCAAAGTGTTGGTCTGTTTCAGTTGTAAAGGCCTCCCTATTGGCTTTCTGATAATTAGTGTATGTGTGTCTCTGGTTAGGTGGGGTGATGGTTTTGGTAGTGATGATGGTCAGGAGGTGGTCAGAGCCAAGGGTTTACCACTCTCCATGATGTTGTGGGGGTGAGGTTTGGGGAGCAAAAGGTGATGTCTGGGGAGGCTGGGAGGAAGAGGGCTTGGTGTGGGATATGGGTATGGTGATGGAGATTATTGTGGATGAAAAGATTATCTGTTTGGGATTGTAGTACCAGCCCTCTGTCTGTGTTAGGGTTGTTGACATGCCAGGCTGATGCCTTGCTATTGAAATCACCACCCAGGATGATTTTGGTTATGTTATTGATGTGATGTATTTGGGGAAAATAATTGTGTGGTACTGTGGGGGACGATTGGGGGGGGAATGCATGTAATAGCAAATGTTACGTGTGATTTGTGTATTTTAATTGATTGTATGTCTGTTGTGGTGTCATGTGGGTGGAGAAGTGATTTTGTGTGTGCCCTGGGTGAAAAGCTAATGGATTGGTGTAACAGTGTGATGAGTCCACTGCCATTGCTGTCGGCCTGGTCTTGTCTGATGGTGGTGAAGTTATGAAATGTAGGTGATTTTTGTGTTCTGCATAACTTTGTTTCTTGTAAGATGGCAGTGTGTATGTTTTGTTGTTTGATAAATCGTGTGAATTCATGTTTTTTGGTGTTTATGCCATCTGTGTTTATTTGAGGAATGTTAATGTTGTGTGTATGATGTATGTTGGGTGCTTCAGCACGGGGGGAAGGTGGGGGTGTGGGTGGAGGGGAAGGGGTAGAAGGTTGTAATAGAGATAAGGGTTCGGGTGGATTAGCTTGGTGTGGAATGGGAGAGGTTGGGGGATTGGATAGTGTGGGAAGGATCGGTGGGTTAGGCTGAGGAGGTGTGGAGGAGGTAGGAGATGGGCTGATGGGGGGGGGGTTAGGGGGTGGGGAAGCATAAGGAGCAGGTCCAGGTGTTTGTGAAATGTTCTCTGGATGCAAGTGTTGTGAAGGTGAAATGGCTCCAGTTCTTCTAAGGATTATACTGAACTGAACCCTTTGTCTGTTGACTCAAAGTGATGGGTTTTGATCTTGTCGCACATTTTTTTTTGTTGATGGGTCCTGGATTGTTCTCGATGTCACCGGCTAGAAGAAGTCTTCGAGAAATAACTGCTGGAGAGCCATTTCTCGATGTTGAAAAACAGTGTTGGTGTGTATGTTGTGTTGGGAGATGTGGTACTTGCCTGGGTGTTCAAAGCCACTCCCAGGTTCTCAGGCCCCATGAGGGGCCGGGCCGGTTTGCAGTGGTTTGGCCCCCATGCTGTCTTCCTCTTCTGCTTTGATAGCCTCTGGGGGGGGGTGGACCCATGATGAAGATGCCACTGCTGCAGGTCCAGCTGTAGTAGTTGCAACCTCAGGTTTATCTGGAACATGAACCTTGTGAACTGCAGGATGAAATAGTCCTCATCATGTTGTCCACCCTCCTCCTTTTTGAAGAAATGGAAGGAGGTAAGGGATGGTTTGCATGTGAAGGCATCCCTCTCCTATACTATCTGGATGATTAAGCCTGTGAGATGGAGCCAGGATTCTGAAGGCATGAATGGTGAGAAAATGAGTGTCTGGCCCATTTCACTGGATTTAGGGCTGTTAGTTCTCCCTCTTGCGTTATTTCACCTTCCACCTTGACTGAGTTTAATGCTTTCTTTGTTTTCTTGACTCGGCTTCATGCCATCCATAGGTGGTAAAAGACACAGTGATGATGATGATGGTAGTTGATAGGTCTTCTCTTGTGTGCTTTCTCTTTCCTTGTTGTGGTAGAAAAAAGATGATGAGGATGACCATATTGTAGTTTTCACTATTATTTTCTTGTTTTCTGGACCCAACCTCATGTCATACTTGGGTGGGGGAAAAAAAAAAAAAAAATCGTGATAGCTTTTCCTTTCTTGTTTCCTTGTATCATGGACTCTATGTTATCCTGTCCTTAAGCGAGAAAAAAAAAATCATGATGTTGATGATGATGATGGTGTCTAATTGAAATATTATATCTTTACAGGTTGTGGTGACTGACAAGCACAAAATACAACCCTTTGTTGTATACCCCACTGGTGACAGCGTAACTGGCTGCTCCTGGACTGTTTATCATTTGGCAGGAGCCAAAATGTGCATTTACAAGAAGCTGAAATCTAACCTTTAAATTGCTCATTGTGTTGATTTGGTAAAGGATGAACCAGCACGTAAATCTTTATAACTACATTGATATCATACTGTATTGTTGTTGTTTTGGCCCCAGGCTTATCTGGATATGAATGTGGTGCACTGTAGGCTGAAGTTGCCTTTCTCTTGCAGTCCACCATCTTCCTGTTGGGAAATATGGAGGGAATTAAGGAACATTTATGCCAGCAGGATGGTTATATTGGTAGCACTATGTGAAGGCCTCCCACTACAGCACCATTGCACACATAAAGTTAAGAAGTAATTTACAAATTCGAATCCAAGTTGACTTTGTGCTTATATGTGTCAGTGTTGATTCATCTTAGTAATCCATCTCATACTTTTGTTAAACTGTTTTTTAATGGCAAGTTTGCTGTATTGAAGTCTTTGAAGGAACACTCCAGCATCATGGTGAGTTATAACTTTTATTAGTAATTGTGTATTAAGTCTTCCATTCGCAAATTGTCGCCATATTGCTCAGTTATCATACCATTTTAGAATACTGTGGATACCTCATACAAAGAGTATAAAATCTTGTGTGCAGTTAACCGCAGCAGTTTAAACTACAGTTCATGGAAGCCAAAGGAAGAGTTATTACTTTATCAGTATAGTAATAGTGTGGCAAGTCTCCTTAGTAGAACACTAATACTGTGGTAGGGTAGAAGTAGTAAGTGCAGGGTACAGCATATGATATAGTTTTGAGGGGATAGGATGCTTGATGGTGTAAAAGGGAGAGGTACTGGAATAATGGTGATATGTGTTAAGAGATGTTTATATGATGGCTTTCAGAGTTCAGCAACAAGCTGGATATAGAATGATTAACAGATTTGAGAAATGTGTTGGCAAGAGAGAGAATTTAGGTTCAGATGAGCTGAGATAGAATGATGGGCAGTTTTCAGCAGTGTGGTGTAAAGAGGTAGAGTTGTAGAGTTTTGACACAACTAGCTCGAGATAGAATGATGGGCAAATTTCTGAACTGTGTTGTAAAGATAGTTTAGATATAAATGGCCTGAGACAGAATGATGGGCAGGTTTCAGTAGTGTTGTGTAAAGGGAGATTCACTTAGGCCTTGGTGTGTATTGCCATTTTGACTCTCATACGGAGACATCCTTTAGGGAGAAGCTTTGAACTACTTTTGACACCATATGGGCATTAAAAGTGGTGATGGGAGGAATTATCTCAGACACTTTGAACCGAGAAAAGGATACATTGGTTTTTATCCCCAGTAATAATGCCTCACCTACTTCCTTGTCATCGGTGAAACATCCACTCACAAGCAAGTATTTGAGTGCATGAGTAATTACGCAACTCCACTTTCGTGTGGCAGCGTTGTTTTGGTTTCAATTTGTAATTTTTTAAATTTATTTTCTTATTTACATATTAATCCAATAACTTAGTTTTTATGTTGTGGAAAGTCATGGGTTAATCATTACCAGCCATGATAGTGAAGCTGGTATTATTTTCAGTTTGTCTGCCTGTGTGTCTGTTAGCACGATAACTTTGCAACTGCTCAATATATCATCACAAAATTGTACAGGCATGTAGTAGGGGGAAAAATCGATCACAGGTTCAAAATTGGTGAAAGTAGGTCAAGATCTGTGTGTCTGTTGCCACGATAACTTTACAACCGCTCAAGGTATCATTACAAAATTTTACAGGTGTGTAGTAGGGATGAAAATCTCCTACAAGTATTGTTTTCACTTTGTCCGTCAGTGTGTCTGTTAGCACGATAACTTCACAACCACTCAGGATATCATAACAGAATGTTACAGGTGTTTATTATGGATGAAAATCTAAGAGTTCAAAATTAGTGAAAGTAGGTCAAGGTTTGTGTGTATGTTACCGTGATAACTACGCAACCACTCAAAATATCATCACAGAATATTACTGGTTTGTAGTAGGCATGAAAATCTACTATTTGGAAATTGGTGAAAGTAGGTCAAGGTCAAAGTCATATTCCGAGCCTCTCTAGATATGTATCAGCTCATGGCTGGTGTGATTTCCCCCTTGGGGGGGGGGGGCTTTGATTTTTTCTTGACTCAGACCACAGAAGCTGTCCCATATAATTTCATGAGAGGTCAGGCATACCGGTAGGAACTCATCATGCCATTTGCTGTCATTCCGTTGTCTTCCAGCTTTATGGTCACTATCCCCCATGACTTACTGCTTGTGTGGTTTGATCATGGAGGTGCTGCCTCTGGGTGTGAGCTAGGCCATTGGGCACTAACTGATCAGTGACACTTTGCACTGGCCCTTTTTGGTTCTCCACCAAATACATGACCATGAGTTAGCACAATCAGTTCATTGACCTGGGGATAACTGCTCCACACCTGGGTAGTTCAGAGAAATCTTTTACATTGCATGACATTAGGAAATAATGTCTTGTGGCTGCTTTTGGTCATATACCTCTTCATTTGCATAGGCTAACCGAAGCATGCCCCACACAGGCACAGTTCCTCTAGGTGGGCCTATTTCAGTGCTACACATGTAAGAGTGCCATTAGTGTTACACCTTGCTATTAAACTAGCCTCAGGTTTACTATTAACCCTTTAACCGCGGGCATTGTTTTGCCCTGACTGTCCTCTCCCGCGGGGGTTTCAGCCAAATGTAAACAAACCTTTAAACCTTAATAACTCTGCACAGAATAAAGCTAGAGAAAAAAATAAGGTACCATTAGAAAGTACTAACCTTCAGCTTTCCATTGATGTAGGTTTCATGACTTTGTTGACTTTCACAGGATAGGCAGAGCCGTTAGAAGTGAGGGGTGTAAAATCACTATTTTACGCCCCACACACCAGTACCAAATGCCAACCACTCTCTGATAATAGTACTATAAACATATATGAACACTGCACATACGATAAACACCCACTCTGTGTTCACTGAGGTAGGTAAAAGGCACTGTAATTGCCCGCACTTCACTGCGGCATCACACGCTCACTGACGTTTGGTTAGCGGCGATGTTTTCATTATTTCTAACTTCTAATACTATTTTACATATAATCTGGGCAATATACATTATATTTACACTGCACTTATTACTATATTGCGTCACTGTCGCATCACAGAATTACACAAGTGCCGCAGATTCTTTTATTACAATATCACTTATTATACTGGCCAATGTTTACATTGTTTTCTAGGCAAAATATCCCTTATTACTACATTATCCCTTATACAATTATTGGTAAAGCACATCACTGTATATCACTGTCACTTTCAGTATTTACTCAGAGATTGGTACTCGGCAAAGCACGGAGTCACACAGACAGCGTCTTGGCATTCCAGGCTTTGGTGTGTGCTCATTTTTCTCGTCCGAGGCCTCCGTGTGGTGTTATGACATACTCTGCAGCGGCCCTGTGACAACCTGCCCCCTGCGGTAAGAGGCAATTTCACAAGCTGGTGCCGGCTCATGTAATTGCGGCACTCAAGACGGTCAGGTTGTGTGTCAGAGTGTCGCCTCGGGATCAGTGCCGTCACCTGACCAAATTGTGGAAGCAGCTGCTGCACGACAGTCTTAGAGAACTGTCTCAGGGATGGTTGCCTTATGCCCCTGACTTGTGTCTTGTAGAGGAGGAAGGCGTTGAGCATGCACATATCAAGCATGTGCAGGCAAGCCTTCCTGTACCATCGGGTGTTTCTCCTGAGACAGTCTATTTCGCCAATCATCATATCAGACTTATCAACAAGTCTCATGTTGACATTGTAATCAATGACGGCATCGGGCTTCATGATTGGCTCTCCCGTCCTGTAGCTGACCTTCCCAGTTCTCTGCAATTCCCCCTTGTGGATGGTGCTGATCATATTCACGATCTTCTTGTCATGCCACCTGATCGCCAGAAGCTTGTCTGACTTCTTCAGGTGCACATCTCCCTTAGATGAGGATGATGCTTCTGGGAAACTTGGCCACTCTTTCCTATAGCTCCGTACAGTGCCAACAGTGCCAGTGCCGTGTTCAGCCAGGTATTTGGAGAGTTTCGGTGCTGTGTAATAATTGTCTGTGTACAGCACATGATTCCCACCAAAATACCTCTCCATCAGCACTTTTACAACGGAGCCAGAGAAGGCAAGGGGGTCTTTCCTGTCCACGTCCATTGTGCTTGCAGAGTAGATCACGAAATCAAGGATATACCCCGTCTCACAGTCACACAGCACAAAGAACTTTATCCCAAAGCGGTGGCGTTTGCTGGGGATGTACTGCATGAATTTGAGATGTCCTCTGAACAATACCAGGGATTCATATATGACGACTTTTTGCATAGGACGGAAAAATCGCATAAATCGATCCCTAATCCTGTTGAGAAAATCCCTCACTTTTCCACAAAGGGTCAGTTTGGGACGGGTTTGCATTGTCAGCAAAGTGCAGGTATCCTAGCAGCTGTCGGAACCGATCTTATGACATATGCTTCCCGAATGTTGGGATAGAAGTAATGTCATCCACCAGCCAGTACTCCTCCAACTCATGTCTCTTGATATGGGGCATCAAGAACATAAGTGCAAAGAACACATACAGCTCTCTGATCCCGACAGGCAACCACGACACTTGCTTTGGTGAGCCAATAGGTCCCAGCCCTTCTGCTGCACACTGAGCTGCATACCTATTGGTCTTATCGCTGACAAACAGCACGATTTCGTCATCCATGAAGGCCAGTAAGTAGTCAACAAAATCATCTCCTTCGTTGCATGGAAAGGCAGTCTGTATTCCCGCATTTGTCATGTCAAACGGCGGATTGTGTGGCTGAAAATCTGAACCGTCAGACCAAACAAATGCATCCACGTTCCCGGTGCGTGGTTCAGTGGAAGTGGCAGGTCACATTGCACTCGTTTCCCTGTGAGAAGGAGCTGAGGTGGAGGCAATGGGTGAGGCAGGAGGCGAGCGGGAGGGGGGTGAGTGGGGGGGTGGCGAGGGTGAGGGAACTGGGCAGGGGGCAGGCGGGGGGGTTACTGACCTGGTGTGTGGTGAAATCTGACCCTTTCTTCCCCGCTTATCACCCAGCTTTGCCCTCCAACTGCCACGCATCCCCTTTGTTCTAGGCCGGCCTGCCCTGCTTACCCTGCCTGCACGGCCTGCCTTCCCTCGCTGTGCAGGCTCTGGGAATTCATATTCCTCAGATGATGTAGACTGAGGAGAGGGCACGGCAGAAGATGAAGAAGATGTGAGGGCAATAGGGCTAGGGGAACGGGAAAGTGGTGGGAAATGCTTGCTAGGGCCTGGTGTAGGAGACGTAAGTTTACGCTTCACTCCCTTCCCACGTGCAACACCAATTTTCCCTATAGGCGCCTTCCCTTTCCCAGAGTAAGTTGGGGGCGGTGGGGGGGAAACTACACGTTCACTTTCATCACTGTCACTGTCAATGCTAAAGGGTTCACCACCAATCACTGCAAAATCGTCACTACTTGCTGTAAGTGTATCACTCTCACTGCCACAATCCAGAGTAGTACTTACAGTTTTGTCCAGCTCTTTTCTAATTTCTGGAGTGCTCAACCCCTTCTGCCTCGCCGTCGGCAGTTCCTTCCTTGGTGTAGAGGTCGAAGGCACACTAGCACTAATAATTTGCGAGGAGGAAGCGAGCGACGATGAGTTGGGACGGAGCGCCATTATCACGCACAGAGCTGGACAGTTACTGAGTGATGCGTGTCAGGGCAGGGGTGGGGGGGGGCCCCCTCGGGGTGGGAGGAGGGAGGTGTGGGATGGCTGGCGTGAAAGAACTCGACAGCTACTCTTGCGTGAGACAAATTGCGCACAGGAAAAACACGCGGTGTTCAAAATATTCACGAACATTCCAGAATGACACCCGCGGTTTGGTCCAGTTTTGTCGATGTCATTCTGGAATGACACCCGCGGTTAAAGGGTTAAGAGAAACATTCTGATCATAAGTACAGCCATGCAATAGAGATGTTGTGAGGAGTCGACCTAGACACACTTAAGCTGATGTCTCATGCACAGAGTCACTGCTGCTCCTAGGCATCCCTCATTGGTTGTCTCTGGAGGTCACAGAACCTGTGCCTCAGGCCATTCCTTGCAGCCTGTAACTGATGTACTCTGTTTTGTGTGCTTCTTCATTGCATGCAGTACGGATTTATGCCCACAGTCCATGGACCAGGTCATAACAGCTTGCTTTATTTGATAGCTTGGTGGCAGATTCAGTAAATTTCTTATTTAAATGCCCTTTTTCATAGTGCCAGTAGTCTTTCCAAGTCAACCAAGTTCATTTTGTTAAGGACTCTATGCTGGAGCAAAGGATTGTGACTACAATTGTATACTGTATTCTGGTAAATAAGGTACAGTACAATGTCAGTATACGTTACGGGTCTTGGTATCTGTAGTTACCACAGGCCAAGCGCTGCTGTTGGACTCTCTAATTGAACAATAGTGTGATATTAGTTGTGCATCCCACATGGGACCCTCAGACTTGGCTTGACAAGTGCACCTTAAGGTGGGCCTATTATTACTCCAGACCTGATTGGGGTATCCTTTGTTCATATTTCATTCTCCACTGTAGTAGCTGGTACTGTACTTATACACAGTGCCAGTGATGAATCGTAGCCCTGTGATTCAGGGTGATGTCCATTTCAGTCTGTTGTTGTTGTCTGGTGATTGTTAGGCTTAGGAAAATCTCTACTGGAAGAGGTTTATTGAGGCTTTATCTAACCATTTCAGTTCAAAGAGTCTGTTCCAAGCTGGATAAAATTGTCAGGAGATGCAAGAGTAAAATTTAAAAGATGCCCAGGCTGAATGTGTTAAGTCAGTAACCACTTACCTCTTTGCACTTGACATTACACTATCTTCTCCATACACCATAGGGAGGGTTGTATGACCTGGGCTAACCATACAAGGATTTAGGTTGGATGGCACCACACCCCTGGATTACCCCCAAATTTATGGGACAGAAGTCTTGGCCACACTCACCAGGACTCATACCATTTACCCCAGTGATAGATTTAAAGAATTACCACTGACCCAAGCGTCAGAGCATGCTGATGTTCCATCCTGGTTTGATCAGCTCATTTAAGACCCCTGGCATCCCCAGTCTGTCCCAGTGCATGTTGTTTGGGGCATCCTCCTGAATCTAACCTACCCTCCTTTCAAATATTGGATACTCTCCTTCAGGGGTGTCTTCAAATGTCGGAGTAGAGTGAAAAACAGATTCTTGAAGAAAAAAAAAAAAAAAAAAAAAAAAAATCACACATAGCTGGTTTATTTTGTAGTACCCTCTTCATTATATCCTGGCTCAAAGAAGTTCTGTCAACCATTCTCCCTGCATCACACCAAGCCAGGCTGCACACACAAAGCTGTGGTGGCAAGATGAATATTCATGAACAAGACTGGAGCATGTGTGGACTTGCAGTGTTTCTTAATTATGTGCTGGCTCTGCAGATAGACAAGTCATCAGTCAAAGAATGGTCATCATGCCTGATGAAACTTACAGTTGGAGAGGACATGATGCTCATCTCAGTCTGAGATGATTCCCCCATGTCTGTATTCCTTATTTGGTGTCGAAAGTAGCCTCTATTGTTTCTCAAGGGTGTCTCCAAACTCATGAAAGTAAAAAATGCATTTGTGGTCATGCTAAAACTTTACAGTTTGCTTGGATATGGTTTGCATGGTAGTAATATTTGAAGTATGTTGGGCCTCATAAAATAGTGGGGATGAATGATGGGGATCTGTCAGAAGTGTTTGTGTAAAGGCAGACACTGTGAAGAGTTGAAAGGGTTTATTTTTGGCAGAGGGGAGAGTAGATGCAGGTTAATGATATTTGAGGGTATAATGTGTGAGTGCAGTTGATTGGTATATCAAAATGGCTACCCACACTTGGGAGTGGTTAAATTTGTATGAACCCCTTCAACCTGATGATGCATTGCAGCATTCAGTTTACTCAGACCCCTACCAGATGATTTATTCCTTAGAAGGCACATCTAAAAAGTAAATGAGTCCATGAAGACTCTCATTAAGAAAATATCTTAGTCTAAAGAAAATCAGCTAGTGGTATCAAGGATGAAGTAAAGATGCTGTTCGTCTTAGGACAAATGGTCGAGTAGGAATTTAAGTTATTAATTTCCAAGTACTGCTAGATGCTGTATGCCCTAAGACAAATGGTTGAATAGGAATTTAAGATATTAATTTACAAGTACTGCTATAGTATGAAAGGAGTAATAGTTTTCTCTTTTGTTTCAGATGGCGAGTCCTTCATCCTTTCCCTTATACCACAGTTAACCTTCTATACCTTCCTTTCACCTGCTTTATTTCCTCCCTCCTGCACTACTACCTCCATCCTGACCCTCACCCTCTTCCTTGTCCCTCTATTTGCAGGTCCTGAATGTTCCAGCCCAGCCCAGCCCAGCAGCCTGTTGAACCCTCTCAAGCAGGTTCATCGCCACTCTTCCTCTCTCTCTCTCTTTTGTCTTAGTATGTGTGTCTCCTCCCTTACCACTTTTCTGTGTCTTGTGTGTATGTATGAATGTTCATCCCAGATCCTTCCTCCTGGTGTGAATGTTTCTATCCCATGTTCTTCTTCCTGTGTGTGGAGTGGTGGGGTGCATGGGAGAGGGTGGGTAGATAGGATCCGGGGACAGACTGTCCTCTCCCTGATGGGTCGGGGAGAGGGGGGGGAGAGGGCACTCTGCCCCTTCTACCTCCCCTCTCCTGTGCTTCTTCCTTCTTCTCACAGCTTGACTCTTTCTCTTCTCCACCCTGGCCAGCTCCAGGTCCCCCCCCACCCACCCAACACCCACCAGCCTGGGTTGTCATTGCTGGTGGTGGTGTGGCTGGGATGTAAGTGAGTCTGTGTGGCAGGCAAGCAGTACTAGCACACACAGGCCTAACTCTACCCCAGCCTCACCACCACCACCCATGGCAGGGCAGGTCAGTGTGGTGGGGTGAGCTAGTGTTGAGTGGTGTGGTGGTAGTCCAGTCCTTGGGCCTACCACCACCCCCTCTCCCCCACTCAACACTAGACCACCTCACCATCCTGCCTGCTCCACACATGGCAGTGAAGGTCAATGTGGTGGAATGAGCTAGTGTTGAGGGTTGTGGTGGTAGTTCTACTGACTACCACCTCCCCCCCCCCCTCAACACTAACCTATCTCACTACCATGACTTGACCTGCCATCTGGTGGGTGTTGGGTGACCTGAGCTGGCCAGGTTCACCACCACTCCACACATTTGGGGGACTTTGTGTGAATGTCCTCCTCCTCCCTTCTACCCTATTCTTAACTTTGCAGCTCCAGCACGCAAGAGGAACTTTACTTCCAGCAGGTAACAATAACATATTACATTGTACTCCATTTAGCTGTATGTTCCTTCAGAGATGTGTAACAATTGTAATATTGTATGAGATGGATAATAAAAAAATATGTATTGTACTTTTATCTTTCATTAGACCTGCTTGTGAACATAAGGAATGATGGAAACAAGCCTGCCAGAACAGTATAAGAGCAATGGATCATGAAAGTAGAAAAAATTCTGAGACGATACACTTCTTACTGATAACTTAAACGATATTTACTGAAGGGCATTGGAAGAACAATGAAAATAAACTCAGTAATAAACAAGGAAGTACATAGAAAGAGTACCAAGACTATGAGGTCACATTTAAAGTACTCAGAGGAATCATTACTCGAGATGCTAAGATGTCAACACAATAAACCATTCATCTGAGCACAAACTGATGAGCAGATGACATTAAATACAAAGGCACTAAAAACACACACAATTAGTACATACTTAAAGACTGAACCTACTTCATCAGTGTATACACACCTGCTGATTGGTACAAACTTATTAACCCAACCAACAGCACAATATTAATATTCAAGTTGCCTTCACGAAAGAGAGTGATAAGCTTTTAACTAGATGCTGCATATACCGAACAGAACTGAATATTTTGCAACCCCTTAGCTTCAGTGACATTTTTATTTTTGATGCTACAAGATAAGGCCTTTCATGTTAAAGGGGTTTAAATAATATGAAATTACCATAGCAAGAATAAACTAAATGCATCACCGAAGTAAAGAGGTTAATACAGTACAGAAACATCAATTCAAGGACCATAAACACCATTTTCTCACTAAAATATGACGTGGGAGGGATCCAGAAATAGGAAGTGGTAAGTACAAAAAACAGTGCCCTGTAATAGACATAGTGAATCCTATTATATCAGGGTATTGTGTTCCAAATATACTTTTCTCCAAACAACTGTAATGGTAAACTGGCAAATCAGATTCATTACAGGAACTGAACTTGTAGACAATATACTTTACAACATATTACAGACTACAGGGGAAAAAAAAAAAAAGTGGCAATCAGGACCTACTGTATATGCACTTAAACCTTCAAAATTCTCAGCTTTACTTCACACATCAAATAATCCACACAAAAATGTACTTCAAAATGCCTGTGGGACAGTGACCACTATATGGAACTGACACTGAATCTGGTGACACTCTTCAATAAAGTCTACTCAGCAACACAAATACTTTTTGAAATGAAGGGGTTACATAGCGCCAAGACTAATCTTAACAGTGCAAGAGATCCTTCCAAAGTTTTAATAATATATATAGTCTGATGATATCATAATCATTTTACATCCACCACCCATTTTTATCTTTTGTCAACTTCTTTACTTCTGTACAGCACTTATTCAAACATCCACTTATTACATCTACAGGTATAAGCAGTCTTAGACTTATGAGACTCCTCCTACCCTAAACCTCACATATGCTCAACTTACATCCATTTTTCAGTATGCACACAGTTCTATCAATGCACACCAACTCCATAAGCCCAGCAGCTTCTTGTTTGGGTTTACTCTTGCTACCTAGAGATGGTTTTATTAGGGCAGAAATCTTGCAGTGAAGAGGTGGACAATGGCTATATCTAACCCATCCACTTTTAAAACTTTCCTGTATTGAAAATTTTCAAATCCTGTACTCATGCCACTAAGATTCATACCTATATTATTATGGGCATTAACACATATGCAGTTCTCTTGCATCCACAGTACTCAACCTCTATTCTGTATCAGAGCTTTCATGGCACTAGCCACATTACTTCCTATTTTTTTGCATTTTCTTCTGTTTCATCATATCCAATGTCTTGCTCTTTATGCCTCCCCATTTCTTTTACATTTACTCTTTTCATCACTTCCCATTCCTTTCTCTTTACTTCCTTTCCACTTCTTTTACTCTATTTGAATCTTCTCCTATAACCTGCTCTTTCCACACCTTTGAATTTACTCTCTCAATATCGCCAATGTCCTCTCTCTTCCTATTGGTTGGTCATCATCATCATTCCCCTTCTCTGTCCACCCCCCTCTCTCTCTCTACCTATTGTTGGTCATTGTCATTCATCCTGTACCTCCACCTTATTCTCACTCTCTTCCTCTTCATACTGGTCATCACCACCATCCCAAATTTTTCCCCGTTACAGACTGACACATGGAGAGCTGCCACTGGGCAAAAGAACCTACACATACTACAATATTCTTACTTTAACCTGGCCTAAAACTACTCTCTCTATCTTGAATGCCAAGTTGTCACAGATAACACCCAAATATGCCGATCACATGCCCAGTGCTTCACCGGAAAAGCCTCATGTGGTGCATCACTGCATGTCCCTAAGGATTTTCACACACAAGGTGCTTCACTCAAACAAAGCCCTATGTAATCCTACATGTATCTACTGTACTACTACTTGTTCCATCATTTACCACCACCAAAGGATCACCATTTACCTGTAAATGTACTGGATTACAATGGTCCTAAACTCAGTCACCTACATCTCAAATGGGTAATAGACATTAGACCTGAGTGGCTCCGCTGCTTGGTTATACAAACCTCTTTCAACTCCATCCCTACATCAAAAGGAGGATGGTGGACTGCACGAGGGATAATTTCAGACTACAGTCCAATCAGGTTCATGTTCAGATGAGCCTGGGCCTGCAACTACAAATACTTTTTTTTTTTTTTTTTTTTTTAATGCAAGGAAGAAGGAACCAGAGGCCAGGGAGCAAATTGTTCCCTTCAAGAAAAAAAACAAGAGAGAGCCAAACTCAAGATCCATTCATCAGACCAAACTATCCAGCCGATGGTGTTGGGGGCATTCTGCCGTGTGCTGAGATGAGCAAGGTGTGTCTATGTGACATCTAAACAGAGTGAGAGTCCACCGACGCTGAAAGCACCCGCACGAGTATCACCAAAGACAGGAGAAAGAATGAACTGAGCTGAAAAAGCAGAAACCAAGATGGAGCTCAGAGGAAGATAGCATACTGTCTTAGGAGGAGATCTGCCTTTAAGCCCGAGGAGTAAAGTTCATGAACATGGCCCTGAAGGAGTCCTTTCCATACCGTACTCTGGAGGCTTCCAAGGGCAAGAGGAGGAACTCAGCATAGAAAAACCTTGTAGCCAAACTTCAAGGAAAAACAAGCTGCCCTGCCACTCAAGCAAAGGTGGAGCATGAGTGATGGAGTGATGAAGACCAAGTACCAGAGTCAGAGGCAGACACAGCAATGACCACAACAGCTGGTGACGATGCAAAGGCATCATCGACACCCATGTTTCCTGAAACGGAACAATTACCAACTGCAGCCAGACCGAGCACCGAGAGAAGTGCAACAACGACCACATCAGACTGAAAGGACATCATGCAAAAGATACTGACACTCCAGGAAGGGCATGTCACACAAGACCACCTGCTGTGGAAAGAGGATAGTCTGGATGGCCTGATCTCCTGCCTTCAGGATGTTTCCAAGATGCCCGCACTACTTTAGACCGACCCGCAGAATTCATCAGAGCAAAGACCAGAACCCAACACTGCTGCAGCCAAGTCAAGAATCTTGAACCGCCGAACACCTGAGAGCGACGATGACTCAAGTATGCAAAAACCCAGAAAGCTTTATGAGATCGGAAAAGATCCGCCCAGGCAGTCCTGGATGGCACAGGGTAAATCACTGATCAACATCAACAGCCATCCATCCCAGCTGAGGAACATGAAGGTCTCTGGTGGAGAATCTTCACCCAGAACAGACAGGAAGACACAACCAGTCCACCTGGTTTGGGATCCGCAATGGAATATGTCTGTGCCTTTCAAGCTGCGTGAGAGTGGAGCAACAACGAAGACATTCCATCTGGACATCATCACTGGACAAGATGGCGTCACCACGTGCCTCCTACAGTCATGCCCTCCGAGAGTCCTCGCCAAGATATACAACCTCTGGCTCCTGGACATATCCCTTCCACCTCATGCATTCTCAAACAACCCTCATCCTGAAAACCCCAAACCCAACCTCATCATCCCAGTTCCAACACATTTCTGTTATGCCCATTATCACCTGTCTCTTCACCACGACCCTTGCCAAGTGAGCAGAGACAGCATGCCCTTTGGACCCACGGAAGTGAGCGTTTATCCCAGCTGATGGATGTGCTGAAAACCTGACAGTATTGGATCACATTCTCTGGAACAAAAAAGAACAATGATCCGATCACAATGGCTTCTGCAGACGTCGCTAAAGCATTTGACAGAGCATCCCATGGATCTACCATCTGAGCACTTCAGTGTCCAGGGGCTCCACAACACATGGTCAACATTGATCATGAACTATACCAAATGAGCTCAACTGAGATCCAATGGGACACAATCATCCTGCTCTGCAGAGGTGTTTGTCAGGGGGGCCCGTCTGTTGCCATACCTTTTCTGCACAGTGGTAGATGAAGCATGGGAGCATGTCACCAGGCTTGAGGGAAACAGTCTCCCACTGCTGCTGGAGTTCATGGTCTGGTTGTCCTGGCCAGAACCCAAGTGATGCTGCAGCAACGCATCAGTGAAATCATATGCCCACTCCCTGGCGTGTCTGGAGGTCAATCCGACCAACTGCAAGACCCAAACAATCCTGACTGACAAGAAAAACAAGAAAGTGGTATCAGCAGAAACCTGGTACTACGTCGATGGAATAGCCCTGCCCATCACAGGACCAAGAGAAATTAAGTACCTTGGTATCAGGATATCCCACACCAGTCTCCTGCACAGTAGACAACGCACTGCAAAATAGGCTGGAACAACTGTGGATGGCACCACTTAAACCAGAGCAGCGTATGTTCATCCTCAGAGAACACCTGATACCTAGAATCACTCATGGCATGAAGGGTGGATACAGTATGGGCCAGATCAAACGTGCTGATCTCATGATCTGGAATTCTTTATGATCATGACTTGCCCTTCCAAAGGACACCTCGAAGTCATTCATGCACGTCAATGTGAAGGACAGTGGCCTGGGGGTAAATGAACTGACCAAGAAGATCCTGGTCATGAGGTGCGAGAGACTGGAGTGACTACTGTACAAGCATCCACTCACCCAGCCATCACAGGAATGCTGAACTCCCAGTTCCTCTAAGAGTCTGTCTGGTCACCAAGCCCCATGTACAAGAGCTCCTTACATCCAACAATGGAGAAGGCCTACAAGACAGAGCCAATGATCCAGAAATGAACGACTGGGTATGAAGTGGAATGCGACTAGTATCTGGCACAGCCTACATACAGGCCGTCAAAACCTGGGGAAACCTATTGGAGACGGCCCAGCGCTCTGTTTGAGGACAACCGATAAAAAACACTGATTGTGATGCTGAATGCAAGTGGAGGGAAACCTTGGGTCACATCTCCCAGATGTGCTCAAGGACATTGGGCCCACAGATAGCCAAACATGACAACATCTAACTTTTACCGCTGATGCCCTGAAGAAAAATGGTTATGAAATTTTACGTGAGCCTGCCATTCCAACCCCAGCGGGACAAAGGAGACCTGACCTGATAGCCTCCAAAGCAGTAACTTGTCATGTCCTGGACATACAAATAACCAACGACAATGGGTATCTGAGGCCACACACAAGAGGAAAGTGCAACATCACAGCTGTCATTCCATTAAGCACTATGTAGTGGGTCCACCTGAAGCTGAGGGCCCAGGGGCCAAAACTGATTTCAGCTCCATCACGTCGAACTGAAGGGGCAGATGGAGCCAGTCATCGACCCATCACCTGCGGCGAGTTGGTGTCACAACAGGACAAATGGAGACCATCACTGTGAATGAGATAGACCCGACCGGAAGAAAAGACATGTTCTTCAGGCCCTCAACCTATCGTGTGGTGTGAGCCTCCAGCACCTAGATATGATTGGATATCATCTCAAAGAGAAATGGAAACCAACCAGGCAAGGGTTCAGCTTTCTCATTAAAAAAAAAAAAAAAAAAAAAAAAAAAAAAAAAAAAGAGAGAGAGAGAGAGAGAGAGAGAATGGGGTCCTTGCCAAAGGCTCCTCGGTATGACTGTCACACGTCAGGGATAAGTTTCAGAACATAATTTTCATTTAACTGGTGCTGTAAAACTTTCTTCATGTAACTGGTACTGTGAAATGAGACAAACTAACAAATCAGCTTTACGCTGTAATCACGGAAACTTGAACTCCCCGGCTATAACGATATCTTTTATATTCTATTCTGGTGCTGAAGATGATGCCTTAACATGCTGACACCAATATAACCAGCTGAGTCCACTACCTGGCTATATAAATGTTTTGGCTTCATCCCTGTTCCTTCAAAAGGGTGGTAGAGCAAGGCAGGAGAAAGACAACTTCAGACTGCACTGCATGAGTTTGTCCACATGAACCTAGGGCTACAGCAGCAGCAGCAAAAAAAATATGTATATATATATATATATATACTCAGGCTTAGGAGAGAGCTTTACGAGTGCTGGGGTTTGATAATATATGACCCCTTGGTGTTGTAATGGGAGACATATATGAGTCAAGACTGGTTCTGTAGGTGCAATGGGTTATTAAAGAGTGCAGGGAAGAATGATGATGGATGGCAACTGAAGTATGTCAGGAATGGACGTTTTGCATTTATATTTCATATTTTAAACATAAAGAAGCACACAAATATACACTTGTTTCAGAAACCCAAGAAAGTACTGAAGGGGGCCTGAATAATTACTGCTTTTTTTATTTTGAGAGAGAGAGAGAGAGAGGAATTCTTGATAGAAAGTTGGTGAGAGAACAATGTGAAGTGAAGGTTTATCTGATCAAATGATTACGGTGTGCAAGGCTAAACTCAGAGGATCAAGGTGGATAAAGGGAAAGAGGAGAACTTACAGTGAAAGACAAGAAGGAGATACTGAGAAACAAATTAGTGGCACATGAATACCAGCTGAGGGTAATGGAGGAGTATGAGTTAATAAATTGGAGGCAAATAGATTTGGAAAACTTGTGCAGAGTGTACAGGGAGAGCCTGGCTGGGAATGCTGTGTGAGGTGTTTGGACAAGACATAGTAAAAGGTAGTGTAGCAGTGGAAGAAGTGTAGCAGCCAGAAGAGAAGCAAGAATGGAGTTCAAATGAAAGGAAGGAGGCAAGAAAGGAGGGGGGGGGGTGTTCAAATGACAGGAAGGAGGGAAGAAAGGGAGGGGGGTGTTCAAATGACAGGAAGGAGGGAAGAAAGGGAGGGGGGTGTTCAAATGACAGGAAGGAGGGAAGAAAGGGAGGGGGGTGTTCAAATGACAGGAAGGAGGGAAGAAAGGAGGGTCCAAATGAAAGGAGGAAGGAAGAACGGGCTCAAATGAAAGGAAGGAACGAATATGCTGAGTAAGAAACTTGTGCAGACTTGAAAAAAGAAAAAAAACGGAGGTAAATGATGATCTTGGAAGGAAAATGAACGAAAATTACCTTGGAAATAAGAATAATTTTGGAAAGCGATGCACAAATGTATAAATGTGGGTGGAGAAGTGTGGAAATGGGGGATAATGGAATGGATGAATACTAACAAATGAAAGTGACACATGGAGTAGATGAAATTTTTTTTTTAAAGACTGATAGATGGGATGATATGGGTAGAGTAGTAGTAAACATGACTGGTTTTGGTGGTACATTGAGATGGAACGAGAGGCTGAACAATGTGACACTAGCCGAAGTGAAAAAAGCTGTGAAGTGGTTGAAAAGTGGGAAGCAGGTAGGTGTTGATGTGTACAGAGGACTGTGTGTAGTGGAGGGTATGGAATGAAATGTTTGTTGGAAATATGCAAGAAAGTTTGGATGAGAAGTTTACAAGCGACAGGGAAAAAAACTGATTGTACCTTTGTGCAAAAGTAAAGATCAAAGTGAGTGATATAATTACCATGGTACTGAATGCTGTAGGACGGGTATACAGAAGAATAAACAGAGATGGTAAGGATTATACTGTATCTGAATGCATGGTGAATGACAAATATGGTGGTTTTAAGAGTGATGGGGTGTATGTGGATCACTTAAAATTTTTCCAGTAAGAGATAGCACTGACAGCATGTGAGAACGACTACTGTATGAGGTAATTGTTTATGACTTTTATGGATCTGGAAAAACATATAATAATGTGTACAGAGAAAGATTATGAAATGCTTTACATCTGCACGGTGTGGATGGAAAAAGGCTGAATGATGTACAATTGTTGATGTTAGTGATGCATGTGAATGAGTAGTGTATGTTTAAATAAATGGTTGACGCTGTATCGGGTGTTGCAAGGGTGTGTGATGTCCCCATGGTTGTTCAAAGTATGCACAATAATGAAGACCCTCAACTTATGCGGCAAATGAGTTAACAAAGCTCCCTACATCAACAAATACTGCAGTGGCCACTACTACCTACAATTACTACTACTAAATATACCATCAACATCACTACCACCATTACTATATCTACTATTACTACTACAACAACAATAAACTACCACTCTGGCCAGAGTTTTCTGTCAATATCAATCCATGTTTGCACTGACAGCACCGTATGTGATGAATGATCACTGTTTTTGCTGATATCAATTTATATTTGTGGTAACAGCACCACAGTATGTGGCTAATACCCAAAGTTTTCCACTGATAACACTTTGCATTTGCAGTGACACTGCTGTGTATGCGGTGAATCGGTCGCGTTTGGGTCACTTAGAAACAATAAACGGAAATCCTGTAACACCAAATTCTGCTGAATTTACATAAGCTGAGGGTCTACTGTGTACATGGGTTTGAGAGACTAAAAGAGGACTCTAACTGCAGGTGTACTTTATGCATGGGGTTATGACATTTTAAAATTTGAGTTAAGAAGACATGGATGGGAATGGAATGGAATGATGAAGGGTGGAGTACTGAGTTGAATATATACATGTAATACTGTGTGATTATAAACAATGAACAGGAACACTGCAGATAAATATACTGTAGTTCTGTGGATAAGTTTGTGTAATGTTTTGAAAGTAAACAAGAATACTGTAAAATGATGGTTGGTGAGAGGCATAAGAAGAGGTAAGGTGTGGCGTGCTGGCAAATGGAGAGTGGAGACCTAGCAGCGGTACCTGAACAGAAGTAAATATGCAATGAAGTAACAGGATGGAAATGTGGCTGTGGGTGCACTGCAGGATTTGACAGTAAACAGAAGTGTAAGTGTGGAAGCTACAAGCTGACTGCATAAATGTGTGTTACTGTCCACATTTACATGGTATGCAGGGGCATCCACCACATGCAACCAAATTAACAGAATGACACATGATGGTCTAGTGAGTTATGGAGGTCCCACTGGATCGAGTCACAGGGGTTTTCATCTGACTCTGAGGGATGGCTGAAGGTTAACTGCTCATGTACCACTTAGGGACGAGCAGGGCTGGTTAACCTTACCTTAAATGGAGGGGCTAGGCAGTAAAACCCTGGACCCTTACTTTGCTGATAGTTCAAGAAATGGAACAGACAACAGACAGTGGGACAGGCAGATAGGTTAGTGTATGGGTATGAGAGTTATGTGGAGTATGAGAACAAAAAGTCAAGAGTAAGAGCAGTGGAAATGGAATGACTGAGAAATGTGTGTGGAATAACAAATGTGATGTGAAAGATGTGGAGTAAGGAAGTCTTGGAGTGCTTGGATGCTATGGTCATATGGAGGGAATGAATCTAAATAAGGTTGTGGAAAGGGTGAGTAAGGTGTTCACAAAGGAAATCTGCAGCAAGTGAAGTGGTGTGAGGCATAGGAAGAGGTAAGGGTTGAAAGGAATAACATGGTGGAATAAGGTGAAACAGACCGTGACTAGATAGAATGTAGTGGGACAGGATGTGGGGGAGAGAGAGAGAGAGAGAGAGAGAGAGAGAGAGAGAGATAAGCTTATGTTTAAGAGAGAAAAGAAGCAAAGAGACTTAGGGGAAAGTACCTAAGAGTAAAACTGAGGGAATGTAAGAAACTGTCATGGTAGATCAATAGTGTAAGACAGGGTAATATGAGAGGTTAGAGGAGGATAAATGATAAAAATAGTGAAGAACTGAAAGTGATCAGATGGAGAGGGAATTTTCAGGGGCTGTTTAATATACAAGAACAAAAGTACTGCTATCATACAAGACGGGAACGGCAGTGAAAAGACGAGAGGTGAGAAAGAGACGTATGGATCAGTAGGATGGAAGTGTGTGAGGCACTGAAGGAAAGTCAACATTGGGAAAAGAATCAGAAATGATGGAGCTTTTGGGAATATGTTTAAATGTGGGAACAGAATGACTGAATATGTATGGAAAATATGCAGATATGGAAGCTGAGGCTACAGAACTGATGGGTTTTGATTGGCTGGATATATAACGTAAGAAGGAGCACATTAGAAGGGTTTGGCACTTGTTAGCTTTATAACCACTGGATTCATCTGGCGATATTTGGTTAAAAGCCTCGTGAGGGAGAGTCAGGATTTCAGGGGATTAAACGGTGACTGAGTGTCTGGTCCATTTCACTGGATAAGCTGTAGATAATTTCTCCCTATACTATATTAAGGCTTCTCCTTCCTTGCTTTCTGGACCCTAACTTATCTCATTATCAGGTGGGGGGGAGGGAGTGAGGAGGAGGAGGAGGATGGTGTGGTGGTGGTGATCAATGATGATGATGATTAGGATGACAACGACAGTGGTTATAATGATGGCTGGTGGTTATTCAACAGAAATAGTTTCTCCTAAGCCTGAGCAAAATTGTCTGGTTACAGCAGGAATCTATTATAAGACATCATGACAGCCTTTATCAACCTCTTCACTGGTGCTGGAGAGGGATGCCTTCACACAGTGGCACCAATATAACCAGGCGGCTTTGGTGCCCGGATATACACGTTCATCAACTTCCTCTATTTCCCAAAAGGATGGTGGAATGCAAAATACGAACTTCAGCCTGCACTCCACTGGGTACACATTCAGATGAGCCAGGGGTCACAACAACAACTGCTTCACTACACAAGGTATCCCCTAAACTTCATTCAGTCATCTACTCAGCATCAAGATTAAAATTAAGGATATCCTCAGGCCTGAGGAGTTACCAAGCAAGTATCCTAAAATTAAATGAGGATTCTGTAGCATAACAGAATATTACAAGGCATGGGAGGCCCTGCATCTACCTCTTCTGTAGTGATTTACTTAGCTAATTACACCTTGACATTCTCTTGCATATTATTTACATTGTTTTAACATTGATATACCTGTACTGTAGTTTTCATCACTAACACAAGATGGTAATAACGTGTAATGAGCAAACTACTTCAATAAGAAAAGGTACTCCAAAATCTCCAATGCCATTCTGAATACAAACCACTAAAATGCAAAATAAAAAATAAAGGTGACTTTTCAAGAACTTAACTGTTCTCAAACTCACTTGGAACATGAACTCAAAAGCAAAAGTAAAAAAAATAAAGACAACTTATACTATTAACATTCTGCTCCGCTAACCAACATTTCTGGATAAAAGCTTGTCCTAAGAATGTGTATTCCTGCCTAATCAACAAACCAGAGATGAACTGAACTGGATAAGGGTTCCTTAGTGTCAGGTATTGAAGACTCCATGGCACTAATTCAAAAGGTTACATTACAAAGAAACAGGAACAGCAAAAATGGAGAAACATTGTATCATTTACAATGGGTCCAACGCAACTGCATGTGTCAACCCTGGTCACCTAATAGCTGCTCTCCACCCTGCTCGATCCCTGGCAACCTCCTTATTCAGTTCCTGAGGTCACATTTTACAATTTGAATGTTGGATAAAGCACCCGCACCATGTGTGACAGTGCTTCTCTCTCTATCCTGTACTGTATTCCAAAACCAATTTATTTATCTACAGCAAGACACCTTAGTCCCAGACGGGATGGCCACAAATGAATCACCTCTCTATCATTCTGTCTTCCACTGCCAGTCTGGCCTCTCTCCAACTCATATGCCTCCAACTCATATGCCTCCAACTCACCTCTCCATCTCATCCTAGGTCTCACTCTCCTTTCTGTCTCACTCACATATAGTGTTCTTCTAGTCAATTTCTCATTCCCATGCCAAATACCTAGTCATATATTTTTTTTCTGCTTTTGAACAGACCTAGCAGGTTTTTTGTTTTGCTTTGTCACTCACTATCCTCCAATAGTGGTTCCACTTTCTATCCTGCATGCCAAAACCTACTGTCCTTCTTTCCTTTCAAATACCGTACAATTACTTTGCTTCTGTTCACTTTTATTCTTATGCAAACACATGCATACTCACTCACATTCACTTTCTATATTCTTCTTTAATAAACTCTAGCAAACTCATTCGCTGCCTTCCATTCAGATCCACTTTTTATTTTCTTCTCATGCAAATTCTAGCAAACACCTTCACTGCCTTTCTTTCACTTTCAATTTTCTTCTTACATAAACTATAGCAAACTCATTCACTGCCTTTCCTTCACATTCACTTTTCAGTTTCATTCTTATGCAAACTCTAGCAAACTTATTTCTTGCCTTTCACCCACATTAACTTCCAATTTTTTTTTCTTACATAAACTCTAGCAGAGTTATTAACTGCCTTTGCAAATCACTTTCACTTTCTGGCACCAAAAACATAAGTTTCTTGAAATCTGAACAAAACAGTCACTAGGTAGCAAGAATAATATAAGAAAAATATCACAATGCAGAGGGCGGTTACAATACATGGCAGTTAAGTTCCATAAATGCAAAAAAGAAAGAAAAAATGAAATGTAAAAAAATAAAACGAAAATCGGTCACACCTATTTTCACACCATTTAAAACAGGTAAAAACCGGTGCCGAGTGGCCTGCTGGATGGAACAAATATCACAATGCAGAGGGGGTTACAATATATAGCAGTTAAGTTCCATAAATGCAGCGAAGAAATAAAATAATATAAAAAAATAAAACAAAAACCGGTCACACCTAAATTCACACCATTTCAAACAGGTAAAAACCAGTGCCAGGTGGCCTACTGGTTGGAACACCTCAGTCCAAGTGATGGCCTATCATTAATATGAACTGAAAGGGATGGCTAGAGGCTTCTTTGACCATGTAATGCCATCAAGGGCTATGGGTTATCATCTACTCTTGAACACTGAATAAGTGATTGGCTACAATAAAGGATCCTGGAAGTGTAACAACAATGGCCACTGGAACTTAAACGTGCTGAACTATACATCCCCAACAGACGACTGAGGGTTTTTCCATCAGGTAATACTATCAAGGGATGTCAGTTAGTCATCTACCCTTAAATGTACTGGACTAAGGTGCCCTATTCCGAGGTCCCTACATCTCCATGGGAATAATGTGGGACTGGCTGTTACCTTTTACATTTCTACACCATTCAACACTTAAATTTCCGATTATTTTCAAGGATAAAACCTTAAAATTACTATTCTTACACTGTTAAAAACCTAAAATTACAACCTTTACACAAATCAACAATCACAATACTTACAAAGTTCATTATTTTAAAAATAAAACTTTGGCCTGCCCAATTATTAAATACAGCTTTTACTGTTCAGAACTAGAAATAAATCTTTACACTGTTTGGTGATTAAAAATAAATTCACATTCTTCTACAACAAACGTATAACCTTTACAATGATCATTACTAGGAATATAATCTTTACACTAATCAGTATTACATATACTGCCTTAAACTTTTTCATAAAAAGGTGTTCAGTGTTCATCCCCCAAACAATCTTTACTCAGTGAAATTTATATAAATACAGCCTTTACTCTGGTCAACACCAACTATACACTGCTAAACACACATAACTCAACCCCTTTAGTCTGACAGTTTTGATTTTCATAAGGTCACAACCAGATGACTTTACTTGACCTAGCAGAGACCTATTATGAATGGGTTAATGAAGGCTGTATCTAGTTCTCTATTTCTAGTATGAAGTTTCAAAAGTTGAAAATATTACCAGAAGATATTTAGAATAAACCAAAAAGTATATACATCATCAGAGTCATGGGTTTAAAATGCTATTACAAAGAAACTTGACACTAGGCATATAATAAACACTTGCTCCCCAATTCACGAACCTCTGGACATTTTTAAATACGTATAAATATACATATTTTTTCAATTACAATAATTTCCACTTAGCCTATTCACATAATGTATACATACTTGGCAAATGAATGGCACTTCAAATTCTGTGTTCAATGTTTAGCAGTTATTTGTACTACATATCTGGGCTCTGGATTAGTCAATTTCATTTTCTGAACTTTTAAGTAATAAATTGACTGTCCCAGTTAAGTATGTATGTCAGGGAGGAATTGTACAGGCATTTCTTTCTTACAGCAGTGCTACATTAAGTTGTCTTGCTGTTGATGCTTTAAGTTTAATATCCTTAATAATATTTAAGAATTGCTAAAACTTTACAGCAAGTGTAGAGCAACAAGAACTTAGTGCCAAAATCCAGCATAGCGCTGGATCATCGGCTAAAAGTTGTGTATGCTTGGTGGGACATGAACGCTGATACGGCGTGTTTAAAAAAATGTATTAATGAAAGAAGTATATCATATTACAAACAGGACTACTCAAATAGGGAACGGAATTAAATGTCTGAAAGACCAACTGAGGTAAGGAAGGACATGATATTTTGGAATAAAAAATATGGTGATTCTCAAAGAAAGTCTTAAGATGTGTGGGACGTCGAAGGTAAGTCAAGAAAGGAAAAGTAACACATTACTGTACAGTGTAAAGAAGACAATAAAGGAAAGTATAGCATATGGAGAGGAGGGTATTGCAACGAGTACAGAGGGGAGGGTGGTCACTGGACATCAAATAAGTGAGTAAACATAGTACAACAAATTCTAAGGCGAGCTAAAGCAGACTCCCACCTCCAATTATGGTGACAAGGGGTCAACCAGGGAGAAATAAAGGGTTCAACAACAAGAAGTTTACTATTAGTGACAGAGTCCCAACAAGAATGCCACCGATGTTTAACGAAGGAAGACAGAGCATGAAGGAAATCAGAGACTGGAATGAGTAAGGAAGGTGAGGCATCCCAGGCAACAGCTATGCGGTCTAAGTGATGTGCGAGCCAACTGTTCAAGCACATTCATTGCCTGCGATGTCTGCATGTCCTGGGATCCAACAGAGCTGAGCTGATTTACGACGAAAAGAGATATGGAAGAATCATTCCAGGATACAAAGGACTAAAAGGTGAAAAGTAGAAGAGGACTGAATAAGGGACAGAACACTAAAAGAATCATAGAACATCAAAAATGAAGAGGAACAAATATACCACAATGCAAAGAAGAGGGCATATATATATATATATATATAATTCCTCCAATATCCGACGTAATAGAGCCATAGGCAGGTCCGGATAGTGGTACTGTCCGGATATTGGGCCCCAGCTTCTGGACTTGTACTTATGGACCCTAACTCAGAAAAACACCCATGCAACTCCCTCTGGACATGCATAGCACCTATTTAAGACCCAAATCACACCAATAAGGGACATAAAAGACTGAAATAAATGCAAAAGAAGCATAAAATGAGGTTTTTGAGGTAGGTTCATACAATATTCAACATTCTGGGTACTTACAAGTCCCTGGCTCCTGGACTGGTAGTTATGGACCCTAACCTAGCCTAACTCAGAAAAACCTCCCTTCCGCACATGCATAGCACCTAAGACACAGCATATTCACACCACTAAGGGACATAAAAGAGTGAAATGAGGTGTTTGAGGTAAGTATAGTATGGAAAATACAGTAGAGTACAGTATGAAACATTCTGCCTACTTACAGCAAGTCCATGGCCATCTCGATGAATAACCGCCTCCTCTCAGACTCTGACAGTAAGAAGGATTTCCTGAAGCACTTGCAGTACACTGTTCATGAAGTCTTGCACTGAACCTAGTCATTCGCACTCAAAAGTCCATTCTCTTCACAGTGCGCACTCTTGCCTAACTTAGGCTCCATTGTAACTTAATAAGTGTTGCACTCTGCACTTTAAGTCTTTCCACTCTTTTAACCATTTTCTAAACCAAAAACACACATTAATTTACGTTAAATTTAGTCCAGAAATTGTTTGTCTTTTTACTCACAACTGTAAATCCTTAACACAATGCACTGTTTTTTTCACTGCACAACACTGTAAATTCCCGTGTGGTCTAGCAGAGAAGTTCTTGGCATCTAATCACAGTCAGAGTCTGTGAGTAGCACAGGGAGATGACCTAGGGGTGCGTTGCTGGGTCGTGGTGATGGCGTACTCACTGCAGACGACTCTGAAGACACACGCAAACTCACGTCGAGCGGTGACTCCACCATGGCTGATGTGCTGGGCTGTGGCTCGGAGCATGAGGGCCTGTCTTGGGGAGGCAACAGAGTGGAGCCAGGGCTAGGCACAGCAGGGGTCACGGGCCTGAAAAAACTGTCAATCGTTGACTGACGCAAATAACGACGATTCTGACGATTTATGATGCGCTGCCTGAAAGCACGCACTTCCTCCACAAGTCCCAAGGGCCCCATCTCCCTGTCGCAGTCCGGGTGTTCCAGGTAGTCCAGAACGAACTCTAGGTGTTCCCAGAGTGCGCTCAGCTTGGGGATGGCTGGAGTTGTGTCATGCTGAGAAGAGTTCGCATCATCGTTGCTGTCCTCGTCGGAATCTTCAAGCTGGGTACTGACACCTGCAACTGAAGATGCAATCTCGATATCAGACAGGGTCTGATACTCAGGATCGCCCTCGTCGTCATCCAACCACTCATGCACGTCGTCCACATCATCATCGCTGTGCATACGCAGACGTGCATGGAAGTCATCCACGTCAAAACTTAGGAAATCGTACTCCACATCTGTTCCGAGAAGCAGACGAGACCAACCATTTTCTAGAGTCTTGACAGGGATTTCCTTCCATGCACTGGCCCTGTTGTAGATTGCAGACTTGGTGTTGTAGCGGCGAAGGTTTTCCAAAGTCCGCTGGCCTCGTGTGTCCCGTCCCTCCCTGCGCTCGTCCTCGAGAACAACCATCACCTTGTCCAGGAACTTCCGGCGGTATAGGCGCTTCATTGCCATGATCACTCCTTGGTCCATTGGTTGGATGACAGCAGTCGTATTAGGTGGCAGAAACATGCACCTAATGCGGCCATTCTCAGCCACCAAGTCCTTGTCGCACGAGTGGGCAGGTGAACTGTCGAGAAGGAAGGCCTTTACCTGGTCACGAGGGATTCCCAGTTTCTCCGTCTGGTAATGTATGACCTTGACGAAATGGCGGTGGAACCAGTCTTTGAAGATCTGGGCTGTGAATCATGCCTTCAAAGAATGGTACCAGACGACAGGAAGGACATCCATCACTCCGCGAAGACACCGAGGCTGCCTTACGAGGCCAACAATAACAGGTTTAAGCCGGTGCATGCCGTTAGCATTGGCACAACACAAAGCAGATATCCATCCTTGGAGAGCTTGCGGCCAGGTACACGCTTCTCCGTCTCCTCGGCTAGAGTGTTCGCTGGCAAAGAGCAACAGAATAAACCAGTTTCGTCAGCGTTGAAGACTTGACTGAGAGTGAGGCCCTCCCTGTCGATCAAGCCCTTCACCTTGAGCCGAAACTCGTCAACTCCATCTTCATTTGCATCCAAAGCTTCACCATGAGCCTTACGGTTGGTAAGGCCATGCCGTAACTTAAACGCGAAGAGCCAACCCTCAGATGCCTTGAAGTCTAGGGCGTCGTGAAGCCTGGAGAACTTCTCAGCAGCAGCCTTCAGCTCCGCACCACGTTCCATCACACCAGCAGCACGTTGCTGTCGATACCAAATCAACGTGGAGCGGTCGACTTCAGCAAACTTGGGAGTAAACATCACCTTCCTCTCCACGTTGCGTTTGTTTCTCGATGAGAAGCCAGCCGTGTACTGCATGAGTTTGTCTCGGGATCTCTTAATATCAAACAAAGTAGATCGGGCCAGGTTAAACTCGCGAAGGATGAGTGAAGAAGACCACCCCGCATCTACTTTCTCCAATATCTCCCGCTTCTTCTCCAGAGTCAACACCACTCTCTTCCTCTTCTCAGGCGGCGGGGCCATCATCACACACACGAAGGAGAGGCATGAGAGCAGCAGGTAAGGCACCACCACAAAAGCGAGCACGTGGGCAGCCATGACGACGAGCGTTCACTTGCGACGAGCCACAACAAAGATGTCCCGCACCCCGCATGCCAAGTTCAAATTATGAGCAGGATTTTTATTTTTTCAAATTTTTTGCAGTTTTCGGACCATTTTGGGAATATTGGATCCCGGGACGATTATGTCCGGTTAGAGGGGATGTTTGGATAGTGGGCGTTCGGATATTAGAGGGATTACTGTGTATATATATATATATATATATATATATATATATTTTTGTGTGTCCAACTCTGAGCACAGGCTTCACAGCCTGCTCCCAAGGCCCAGTAGTCCTCCTACATACCATACATCTCTGCATGTCACCATTTCGGCGCTAACACCCACCGTCCATATTGAATCCATGCTAGGGCTGTCCCATACAGGACTGGTGTATTGGTATCAGCAGGAGTATTTTTACGACGTCGGTGGTAGATCAGTAAAGTCTGTTTTTATTAAATTCATATCCCTTAACTGTTCCCTGCCCCAGCGGGGATTTGAAGCTGGGTCCGGTAGGACTGCAGACCACCTCTCTACTGACTGAACCACTGCCTCCTAACTCAGCTGTTAAAATACTCGCACAAACAAGAAGGCTAAAACTAAAACGGTGTCAGGAAAAAGAACTGCAAACTGGCCACCCTCAGGGATTACACCAGATGTAATGTTGAGCTTTTCATGTGCTTATTTTACACATTTTTAATTTTCTGTGTCTGGATTTTACTGCACTCATCCTCCTTACAAACCAGGAAAGTTACAACAACAATGATGATAGTAATTCCAAGAGCAAATGTCAGAAGAATGTACAGTACAGGCATTTCTCACTTAAAGTTTTGATTGTTGATGAATTGCTATTTACATCAAATTCACTTTTAACTTGCTCATACATAATTTTTCATCAAATTTACACAAGACGATTTTACTTGCTCAATTTAATAATTCTGCTTAAATGACGGGACCAGCTTGCCTGGCCCCAGTCTCCTGCGCTCCTCATGGGGTGATGTAGGATTGGATGATCGATGGATGCTTTTCTGTTTTTGGACTTCAGCATATTCATTTTACATATGACAGTGGGAAGTGTTACAACAGTAGTGATCACTCCAAGAGCACATACCAGAAGTATGGGCATCATTTTGCCCCTGATTAGTTATTTTATTTTATTCATTTATTTTCTTAACCTTTCTGCGCCATGTGTGCTCAATCTGCGACGGAATTGGGCATTTTCAAAATTTACTTAAGAAGGGAACCCCTGGGTAGTGACCTATGAGCTTCACGACTTTGAGCCAGGCAAAGGGCAGTGTGCATAGCACCCCTCCAGCAAAATCCCTCACACAGCAGCTCTGGGAACTAAGGGGTTAATTTATTTTACCCTCTGCCCCTTCACTTGGAGGCATCTTTGACCATTATGTAATCTCCACGAAAAACAGGGAGTGATCCGCAGTAAGTGGAGGAAATCACAAATATTCACAATTGTGATTGGCTGACTGAGTGTGCTGGTATAGATCTAATTGGTGGAGATACAGCAACAGAAGAGTGAAAGAACATGATTGGCTTCATTACCACGGCAACATCATGATGAAGTGGTGGATGCTCGGAAAGTGAAGATGCTCCGAGTGGACTGAGATGAAGAAGCTTTGTGGAGCCCTGGAATGTGAAGGTGAATGATTGATGGAATGACGGAACCAACTGAGGGGGCACGTATCCAACAGTGTCTATGTACCATCCCACCTGAATTTTGTTTGATGTCAGATCACACTGTAGTGACCCTTCCCCTAACAGTTGGTGGAGGAACTAGCCTCAAAATGACACTGTCAATTAGGCTGAAAAACCTTAGAAAAAAATCTTTTGTCTGCCCACCTGACCTGTCAAAGAAATGTCTTGCAAGGAGTGGTGGACATCAAGGCTAACTTTCACTGGAGTGCACATTTTCCGTTCAGCAGGCGTGTAATGAGCCAATGAAAACTCAGGCAGCCACTATCATGCAACTATTGTTTACTACTGGCAACCTGTAGTTTCTAATCTCATGTCACTACTTGATGGTGGGTTGCTCTTTCATGTCTCGGACTACTCTATCTATCTGCCTAACTAAATTACTTAGTGTTTGTCAATCTACCTAATTGATGAAGGTCTGTCAGTATACCAGTAGTATATGTGCTGTTCTCTCACACTGATTACTCATTATTTTCTGCAATTTCTATTATTCAAAAATGAATATTTCTATACATTATCATTATTTTTATCCACCATTGCATTATTAACCCACCCCATCCCGACCACTTTTCCACCACTGACTCCCCCCAATCCCGACCATTTTTGGATTTTTGTTTTTTTGGCTCAAATCTCCGCTTTTGGTGAGAAACATCGAAAATTCATAGAGAAATCGCTCACCTGAGGTTTAAAATACTCGATACAGGTAGGAGTACCTCCTTACCTTAATGGGTTTTCTAACAGGCTGGCACCAAAGAAAACGAGTTCTATGGGAGGATAACTATTTCACACCACTCATAAACGGTATTTATTTTTTTACTTGGTACGAATTTATATGTAGTACGAGAGTATATTGGTTTTCAAGCAGTAATATAGGCATTATAAGCATTGTTTCACTCACTAATTCATCACCATACCTGACCTTTTTTTGCCACATTACCTGATCATCATTTCTGACTGTTTCTTCCTCTAATGCTATGTAAAGTTTGTCCTCCACACTGTCATTGATTGGGGGAATCACTCTAGCCCTGAATTTTGTACCATGGCATGACATGGCTTTACTGGCCCGGTCACTGATAACTGGTGAATTGCTGAAACAATGGCGTTCAGGGGGGGGGGAGGTCATGCTGGGTAAGGCATTGTCCCTGCCTGGCATCTTGTAGAGGAAGGTGTCACGTGTATACATACCAAAAATCACTTGCAAAAATTGAAAATTGTGCAAAATAGGGACCTTGCAATTGATTCGCATTTATGTAAGTTGACGGGATTGGCAGTGACAAAATGTTTGGAGGTTAAAGAACGTCGACGGGACGCCGCGGGTTAATAATTAGTAAGTTTACGTCCATGCACTTTCTTCTCTTGCTTTCATCAGCCGGTATTTTTTTTTTTTCTATTTACCATCTTCATTAACTTCTAAATTGCAGCCATATTCTTTGTTATTGCAAAAGAGAGAACATTAAAAAACACAAGAAAATAATACAAAATAGGCATTATATTGCGTTTTATTCCCCAAATCGTTCTCAGAGTTTGGCTCTCCTTTTTATCAACATATTCTAATTCATTCATTCATTACAAAATAACAATGCTCTTTGTTGGTATTTTGGTGAGTTTAACAGTATAACATCAAAGTAAACACTTCAAACTACACTGTGACCAAAAAGGAGCTCACTGCTATTAAGTGTAACAATGTTACACAAGTTGAAATTTTGCCAAACTTTGAGCACAATTTGTGGCAAACTTTTGTTTTGGCGCAGAGTCACTGTTGGATACACGCCCTATCAAATATGGAAGGTGGATTAGTGGCAGGTTGCAGGGACAGATGAGAATTAGGTTGACAGAGAAGCAACACTGAATGAGTTGTCTTCCCCACATACATCACTATCAGCAGTACACTATGGGGACTACACTGCTGTTCCTGCTCCTACTGGGGTTGATGCTGCTGCTGCTTCTGTCTTCTTGGTATGGCCAGGGAGGCATTGGCCACTTTAAATCTCTGTAGGAATATCCTCTGACAGCCTGAAGAACTTCACTGAATCACTCCTTAACTGTCTTGGCTATCCCAATCTTCAATTCCTGGCTATGCCTCTGCAATTACTACTACTGTACAGCTGCTCCATTTCTACTCCTACTGCTGCTACCAACCTTCTGATATATGAGTCACATTATTTGGTTTGTCCATCTTGACTTGGCTGAGATTTTTGTTATTTGGCAGCCTATTCCCCACAACTCAGCTGCAGAATAAGACAAGGAAAACAATACTGTGGCTCTGCATCCAAGAAGAGATTTCAAACAATCCTTGATGCGAAATAGGCATTATAAATGGTTTGTTACATGCCTTAAGACATAATGACATTCCTCCAATGCTGCTACAATCTCTTGTTCAGTTGCTTGATAAAGCACTAGACAATGTGGAGTACTTCCAACCACATGTGGTCACGAGTTTCCATTTTCATCTGTGGCTGCTATCCACTTAACCACACAATATTGTTTCTCTTGTATCATCTACTTGCTTGTGTAGTTGTCTGGTGCCATGCTCTGTCACTAGGCTGTTCAGGGCTGAGTGTGTGCATTCATGATAATTGTAATATACCATCAACCATGACAAACCATATATCATCAAACATGCCTAACCCTAGAACACAAACCCTGGGTGGAAATCACCTGATGCTATGGGTGATCATATGAGCACCATGTGGGTGGTGGGTCCAGCACCTTGGCCTGCCCTGTAGTTTCAGTTTGTGTTGTGCTGGGGAGGTAGTGTCAAGCAGCTTGCTCCCTGGGTTTTTTCCACAGTGGATTTCTGGCGTTTTCCACCTGGCGTTTGTAGTGACAAGTGACTTTTTTCCCGGGTGGAAGACCCCCAGCATTTGTGATGGTGTACGGTTGTTTTGTTAAGAAGATCCCAAGCATTTGTGATGGTGTATGGTTGTTTTGTTAAGAAGACCCCCAGCATTTGTGATGGTGTATGGTTGTTTTGTTAAGAAGATCCCCAGCATTTGTGATGGTGTATGGTTGTTTTGTTAACTGAAGTGTTATTCTTTGCAGGTATCAAATATTACATTTCAGACTGGCTAAATAGCAAAGTGAAATGAGGCGTGGAAAGTTATCTGACGAACAACTAGAGCTCCTAATAACTGTGACTGGTGCACTACCAGAAGTGAGTGATAATGAAAATGAGGAGATAAGAGGATGACGTAGAAAGTGAGGTCCTGTATGACAGTGACGTGTACAAATAATATGTGCGTTGACATCTAATCACATTGATGACGTTAGTGATAATGATTAGGCCTGCTGGCCATTTGGAGAGAAGAAACAAAGACACATGTTGACTCCTTCCAAGTCACACACAGCCCATGTGTCATCTAGGCCTACCACCAGCCACATAGTCAGCTCACACCCCGCTGCCTCCCCTGATACCCAGTTGCGTCTCCTGTGCCTATGCTGCTGCCCCTGCAGCACCTCCAGCTGTTTGTAGGGAAAGAAGCAGCCCCATGGTGACAATAACAATGAAGAAGCTCCATCAATTGTGGACTTCCACGTCAGCGCACTGTCTCACACTTCTGGTTTTAGACGGAGTTGTCGTCCACAGTTACGCTCGTCTACAAGAACAGCAGCACAGGTCCAACAGGGGTGGATCCAGGAATTTTCGGTGGAGGGGTCTGATTCGCTGATTCAACCAAAGACTTGACGCGACATACTGATATTTCAATGTTGAAATTGCCTCTTTATTCGATGATGCATGGCTGGTGGGGGAGGGATGCATTCCCCCCCCCCCCTGGATCCATCCCTGGCGCAGGACATTGTCCCAGCCTTAACCCCAGGGCCAACACAAAAGGCACGAATGCTGACACCCCTGAGATGTGCTTCAGGCTGCTGTTTGAGGACTGGATTATAGACAAGATAGTTGAACAGACAAAAAAGAGAATTCAACTGCAGGCTGCCAAGTATGTACGGCAAACGGCAATGCACTCCACAAATGAACCAGCTGAGTTGCATGCAATACTGGGGGCTATAATCTTCAGTAGCTGCCAGACAGACAACCATCTGTTCATCACAGAAATGTGGAACCCCAGTACCGGTGCAGCCATGTCTCAGGGTTCCTTCAAGTTCCTACTGAACTGTCTGCGGTTTGATGACCCCGACACAAGGGAGCAGAGACGGCAGAGGGACAAGTTTGCACCCATTAAAAAGATCTGGCACATATCCAATGATAAGTGTGGGAAAATGTACAAGACAAGTGAGAACCTAACTGGACGAGCAGCTGCTGGGCTTCAGAGGCAGGTGTCCCTTCTGCATGTACATCCCCAACTAACCTGTGAAATATGGCACCAAGCTTGTGTAATAACCAAAATCAAACTTAACAAATTAATCACACTGTCCTGGCCGAGATTTAATCTCAGGCCCTCGCACTTATCATGCACGCACGTTACCACTGAGCCAAAGAGAAGATCCACACTTTGCTTTTAAGCAACGTGGGCTTTTATAGAACCCACTGCACTTGTTCTTGCAAATGATAACAACAGGTACCTACTGGGTGCAATTCCTTACCTGGGGAAGCAGAGGACAAGATCCCAGGATGGCCAAAGCCTTGGCCATTGCTTCACCAAGAATCTGACAAGGCTGTAGCACCAGACCAACAGAAATGTGACGAGAATAACTGGTTCACGTCTGTGCCCCTAGTGACAGATCTCCTGCTGCTACCACCCTTCTGAGATATGTGAGTTGCACATTTTTTGGTTTGTCCACCTTGACTTGGCTGAGATTTTTGTTCTTTGGCAACTTAATCCTCACAGTTCAGCTGCAAAAGTGAGAGAGCTCCTGCTGCTACTCTAACACCCATCTGAGATATGTGAGTTGCACATTTTTTGGTTTGTCCACCTTGACTCGGCTGAGATTTTTGTTATTTGGCAGCTTAATCCCCATAGCTCAGCTGCAGAAGAAGACAAGGATAACAACACTGTGGCTCTGCATCCAAGAGGAGATTGCAAACAATCCTTGATGCGAAAAAGGCATTATAAATAATTAGTTACATGCCTAAAGACAATGACATTCCTCCAAAGCTGCTACAATCTCTTGTTCACTTGCTTGACAAAGCACTTGACAATGTACAGTACTTCCAACCACATGTGTGATCACATGGGTTGCAATTTCATCTGTGGCTGCTATCCACCCAACCATAAAATAATGTTTCTCTTGCATCATCTACTTGCTTGTGTAGTTGTTTGGTGCCATGCTTTGTCACTAAGCTGTCCAGGGTTGTGTGTGTGTGTGTGTGTCTTTGGGATTCAAACAATTCTAATATATCATCAACCATGACAAACCATGGTGCATTACATCAGACTGCTTAACCCTAGAACACAGACCCCAGGTAGAAATCACCTGACGCTATGGGTGATCACATAAGCACCATGTGGGTGGTGGGCCCAGCACCCCACCCTGCCCTATAGCTTCAGTTTGGGTTGTGCTGAGGTCAAGGGAGCAGTGTTGCGCAGCTTGCTCACTGGGTTTTCTCCATTGAGTGGATTTCAGGTGTTTTCTACTTGGAGTTTGTAGTAACATGTGACTTTCTTCCCGAGTGGAAGACCCCCAGCATTTGTGATGGTGTATGGTTGTTTTGTTCATTGAAGTGTTTTTCTTTGCAGGTATTTAATATTACTGTACATTTCAGACTGACTAAATAGCAAAGTGAAACGAGGCGCGGAAAGTTATCCGACAAACAACCACAGCACTTAATAAAGGTAACTGGTGCATTACAAAAAGCGAGTGATAATGAAGATGAGGAGATAAGAGGATGACATAGAAAGTGGGGTCCTGTACGACAGTGACCCGTAAAAAGAATGTGTGTCAACATCTAAAGACAGTGACAAAGGTAGTGATAATGATGAGGTCTGCCGACAATGTGGAGAGAAAAAACAAAGACGCGCGCTGACCCCTATCAAGTCACACGTGGCCCATATGTCACCTAGGCCTACCACCGGCCACATGGTAGACCCACACCCTGCTGCCTCCCCTAATACCCAAGTGCATCTCCTGCTGCCTATGCTGCTGCCCCTGCTGCACCTCCAGCTGTTTGTAGGAGAAGACGATGACCCCCCGGTGACAATGACGATGATGATGCTCCATCAATTGTAGACTTTCACATCAGCGCACTGTCACACACTTCTGGTTTTAGATGGAGTTGTCATCCACAGTTATGCTCATCTACAAGAACAGCAGCTTGGAACATTGTCCCAGCCTTAACCTCAAGGCCAACACAGGAGGCACAGAGAGATTCAGTTTAGTTGAATAGACAACCAAAAGAATTCAACTGCAGGCTTCCAAGTGTGTACAGCAAACGGCAATGCACTCCACAACTGAACCAGCTCAGTTGCATGCAATACTGGGGGCTATAATCTTCAGTAGCTGCCAGACAGACAACCATCTGTCCATCACAGAAATGTGAAACCCCAGCACTGGTGCAGCCATGTCTCAGGGTCGCTTCGAGTTCCTACTGAACTGTCTGCGGTTTGATGACCCCGACACAAAGGAGAAGAGGCGGCAGAGGGACAAGTTTGCACCCATTAAATAAATCTGGCACATGTCCACTGATAAGTGTGGGAAAATGTACAAACCAAATGAGAACCTGACAGGACGAGCAGCTGCTGGGGTTCAAAGGCAGATGCTCCTTCCACATGTACATCCCCAACAAACCTGAGAAATATGACATCAAGCTTGTTCTCGCAAATGATAACAAGTATCTACTGGGTGTGATTCCTTACGTGGGGAAGCAGGGGACAAGACCCCAGGATGGGCAAAGCCTTGGCCATTACTTCACTAAAGAGCTAGCAAGGCTGTACCACTAGACCAACAGAAATATAACCACAAATAACTGGTTCACCTCTGTGCCCCTTGTGACAGATTTGCTGCTACCACCCTTCTGACATACGTGAGTTGCACATTTTTTGGTTTGTCCACCTTGACTTGGCCGAGATTTTTGTTCTTTGGCAGCCTAATCCCCACAGTTCAGCTGCAAAAGTGACAGATCTCCTGCTGCTACTGTACCACCCTTCTGAGATATGTGAGTCGCACATTTTTTGGTTTGTCCACCTTGACTTGGCTGAGATTTTTGTACTTTGGAAGCCTCATCCAACAGCTCAGCTGCAGAATAAGACAAGGATAACAATACTGTGGCTCTGTATTCAAGAAGAGACTTCAAACAACCCTTGATGCCAAATAATGAAGGGACAGTTGTAGAGGTGCATTACCGTACTTGTTTAGTTACATGCCTTAAGGCACAATGACATCCCTCCAATACTGCTATAATCTCTTGTTCACTTGCTTGATAAAGCACTTGACTATGTACAGTACTTCCAACCACATGTGGTCACAAGGGTTCCAATTTCATCTGTTGCTGCCATCCACTCAACTATGAAATATTGTTTCTATTGTATCATCTACTTATTTGTGTGGTTAGCTGGTCCCATGACCTGTCACTACGCTGTCCAGGATTGTGTGTGTCTGTGCCTTTAGGATTCTAACAATTCTAATAATATCACCAACCATGACAAACCAAGATGCATAACATCAGTTATAGTCCAGAACATGAGGAATGATGATGTGTGACCACCAAGCCTCAAGCAGGTTGCAGCCATTGGCTAGTGAAACACCATTCACTAAACTGCAGGCTTTGCAAGGAACAGTAGCATCTGCATTTGTTAGTCCTAACCCTCTTGACCTGGAAGACATGTGGCACACTTTACCCACTTAGTCCAGTCCTAGCCACATCACAGTGCAGTACAGTGCCTACAGAGCACAAATTAAATCTGTTACAGGCATTACTGTACTTTTGAATCCATGGACTGAAGACTTATTCCCACTGTCACAATTTCTAATACTTGTGTGCTGCTAAAAGTGACAATGCCTCTTCCTCAAGGGTGCCTCCAAGAGTGGAAGCACATAGTAAAAAGTAAGTGTTTGAACTTGCAAAAACCCAATTTTATTAAACTGTTAGTATTATCAGAAGACTTTCTTCACTTAAATACGAGCTTTCACAGTGAAAAGATTAGAAATACTGTTCACAAACCCCTTCAGTACCAAACTATCCATTACAGCTATTTCTTTTTTCCTACATTCAACAGCTTCATTTCATTTACAAAAGACCACTTCCTACAAAAAGGTTAAACTTGCTCCATTTAAAGTAAACAGTGTCTGACTGCTAATATTCTATACTTTAAGTGAGAGATGCCTGTACTACAAGATCAACATACTCACACAGACAATTTGATTATCATTCAAATTACAAATACACAGATAAATCTTGATGGTCAGTAAAAATATCAGTAAACTGTGACAAGTGTTACACAATCATCCAATGGACAAAACAGGAGCAGTATTTGGATAAATGAACTTAACATGAACAAATGATGTAAACTATGAATTGTAATGTTAGAAAGAACACAAATCTATGACCACATGTGATTAATAGATTCTCCACAATAATTATAATGTGGTGGGCACCCTATCACAGTGTATACGGTACTTATGGTAAAGCTGATAATGAAACTGTGCCACAAACCTAGCACTATGACAAATGCTATATAAAAATCAAAATGCAAAGTAAGCTGGGAACCCTATAACTAAAACAGCATACAGCACGTATAGCAAAGCTGAATGGATCAATAACACAAACACAATCAATGCAGTCACAAAGGACATATCCATTTTTTCTCTCTCCCCCAACCTCCACCAACTCCCCCTCTGGTTGTCTAATAGTCCCCCCCCCTCCTCCTCCTCCTCAAAGGACATTATTGGCTCTCACTGTCTGCTAACTGTGTTCCAAAACATAAGTTTGGCCATGACCCTGAGAACCTGGGGAAGTGGCAGGTCAGCTTTTATAGGTAGCAATGAAACTTTCTGTGGCAAATTTCTGAAATTTAGTGGAGAATGAACAGTTTGAAAGGCATGTGTGAGTAGTGCGTATTTCACTGGGCATGCTATTTACTGTTCTCCCACTACTGTGCTTTTTCTTTCTTTGTTTTTTGGTACCTACCTCATCCCATCCTGAAGTTGGAAAAAATATCAGACAATGATGAAAAAAAAAAAAAATCTGTAATGAGATTGATTTTTTTTTTATATCAATAATCAATTTTCAAAAGGGTCCCTGCAAAAAACATAGCTAATTCTACATTTCTTTCCCTCATTTTACATACCTCTTCCCCTTCCCTCTCCTCTTCTCAGTACTGTGGGTCAAAGATATTGCATTTACCAAGTGCAATCCCCTCCCTCCCTTACAGTACTAGATATGCCCCTTGTGATCAGTACCAGCACAAGTTTCTACAGACAGCTCAGTAATAAACAGCCTTTAACAACATAGTATACAACTCTTGAATACAAATCCAGAATGCAATAAGGCCCACATTGTAGGTGGTATGGGAGGCTTCACATCACATCTTCCTGAATGATGTATTATGCAGATTACACATCATCATCACCTTGTATGGTACAGGTACTTATACTATTTGAATATCCACACAGTTTGAATCAGTAGCATACATGAGGAAGATGACGTGTAAAGTGCTGAGTAAATCACTAAGGAAAATGTGTTCAGTAATCTCCAAAGCCACTCAGAATATGACCCTTACCCTGTCATGGCTGGAACATCACTTTATATTTTACTCCACCTAATGCCAGACGATTCAAGTCAGCTGAGAGTGTCACAGGAGTCTGAGTATAAATACTAATGGTTCAGACTATCACAGTACTATTCCAGGTAATGCCAGATGATTCAAGTCAGCTGAGAGTGAGTCAAAGGAGTCTGAGTATAAATACTAATGGTCCACACTATCACAGTACTATTCCAGGTAATGCCAGACAATCCATTCAGCTGCCACAGTAGTCAAATTAACAATACACTTTTCAATACAAATGACTAGGATGTACTATTAAAATAACCACTTTTTCTTCACATACATACATAATCTATAAATGGAAAAAAGTCTACATAAAACTGCCACTATAATAGACAGCTGTTCTGTAATTTACTTGGTACTTGAGCAAATGGACTTAATAATGACTACTAAGTCCCCAAATAAGCCAGGGATGTGTTCCAAAATATTACCTGTTTTCCGGAGCTACAACTGATGCTGTAAACTGGAAAAAACTGGTACATTACTATAACTTTCAGCCTGAGGATGTGCTTATATATATAATTAAATAAATAAGTATATCAATAAATAATGCTACCGTATATTATATATATATATGTATATATATATATACGTAGTGTACGTTTCAGCCCTCAGAACTTTTTCCTATCTGCAGATGATCTTATAGTATTTAGCTTAGGAGTTAGGTTAGGTTAGTTTTGGTTAGTTGAGGTTAGTTATAGTTAGTTTTGACTGGGTTAGTTTGTGTTAGCTTAGGTTAGGTTAGAAATGGATATCTCCAACATCTTGGTAGTTAAATAAAATCATCAGATAGGGGGAATGAAGTTTAAATATATCCCACTAGTGTGAACAAGTTAACAGGCTGCAAAGCATACTGAGTAGGGAATCTTTTCTCTAATTACTGCATGTGCACTCGCAAAGTTTAACAAGGACTTAATGATACTGTAAGCAAGGACTGGGAATGTTGGTGTGAAAAACTAGAGTCCTTGCTTTTTAATTACCAGGGATAAAGTTTAAGTAGTAAATAGCTTCAGACTTGGCAAACTTCATTTACTGTGCATTTCAGAGCAGAGGAAATAAAAAATGCAGCAATATATAATGAGGCCTTCTTGATTATGTAAACCAAGACAAGGATACAGTGCTAAAAACTACAGTCCTAATTCTTCAATTACCACGGAAAATGTTGTATTTGACTTTTACCCTGACCAGGCCTAAAACTGCCATCTCTCCATCTTGAAACCTGTATCACAGCAGGGGATCAGCACTTGAATATAATGCTAGTCATGAAGAAATGCAATGGAGAGGATTTAACACTACTGTACTGTCTTATTCTCTCAATAAGCTTCATGACGCTAGATACAAAAGGACAAAAAACTGGACAAAGTAAATGTAAAAGGAATTAGGTCAATACCTCATGGCTTTCCCCACTATATTACATGGTCTATTTCATAAAATCACAACTTAGTATTCCAGTTCTAGGAGCGACCCAGTTAAAACAGGTGAAAACAAATCTATTAACATCAAATTACCAATAATGTACACATCTGCATACGTATTTCCTATTAAGTCCATAATGAAACTTTGAGGCTGGGGCTTTATGATGGAAATGAGGTTATGCAAAACATTAAAATTTCTCTCAGCTCATAATTATGTCTGATGTTACCCTGAACAAAATTCCAGGATGTACCAATTGCACAGATTTTTTTTTTTTTTTTTTTTTTTTAAAGCTCTGACCAAAAGTACTTCTTCCAGGTAAGGAAAGTCTGCCAGTGTTGGCCTAAATAAAAGTCTTGTGTGTACAAACAGTGACACAGGGTTACCTGACAGTTTTTGTAAGCTTTTGACTGACAGAATTTCTCTCAGCTGACTGGTATCTTCTGAAGTTAGCTTGAATAGCAAACTGAGCATGTCCCCCCCCCCCAAATGTATTTTATATTATATATATATATATATATATATATATATATATATATATATATATATATATACTGTACATACATACATACATATTGCATAATTATTTATCATATATCGAGCCAATTATAACGAGTTCAGTGGGGATAGATTTTTCTGACAAAGATAAAGGATCACCCAATCAACAGAGTCTAAAACCAAGTTTCCAACTCATTTAAACTGGTAAATATTTCACTTCACTGGGCTTCACTTGCTGCTTGCCACCAAAATCAAGTCTAAAAACTTGTTTTCAACTAACCTAAGCTGGTGATTACTTCACTGCACTTCACTTGCTTCTTCAACTCAAACACAACACTAATGTTTCATCACTGACACTGACACACCCAACTGGGAAATAGCTCAAAAGCCATCCTAGAACAAAATAATGACCAAACTTGTATCAACAATCATATAAAAAAAAAAAAAAATCATACACTGACAGCAATCATCTATAAAAAAAAAATGTTCCTGCCTTTTAGTCATCATATAAGTAATTACTTTCATTAAAAAAAAAAAAAAGGGGGGGGGGGGTGCCTATAAGCAAGGTTTTGGAGTCGGAGTGGGTAAAATTCCCACGGCTCTGAGCTTTCTGGTTCTGAAATGGTATCAATCATACCTTTTCAATACTTTATTCAGTTTACTTTAGATCCATATATAACAAATTATTTGTTGTTATGCAAGCACTATAAGCATAGAATTTAAAATAAAGATTTAAGAATTGGATCTATTAAAATTCATTAATATTATTCATTTAACTTCATCAAGTCCCTGTGCTGTATTATTAGTACCGTATATACGTAGCTGCAGTCAGAGTTGTACTTGTAAAATTTCTAGTCAGTCGGGAAATATTATCACCAACTCCACAACCCTGCCTATAAGTACATCAACCACAAGGACTGGCTTGGAGTCTGGTCAATGCTGAGAATACATCACTTCCATCACAAGTTCTGTTGCTTTGTGACCATGACTGGGTTGTATTCTCGGTACACAGCAGCTTTTGTAGAACATCATTTTTAGCCATTTATTCAGCCAAGTTACTATATCTTCACAGTCACTTCCATGTCATCTTCATTTTGACATTGTATCTGTGACATTAGCAAATCGCAATTTTAAATGATCCGCTCATCAATGATAGACATTACGGGACACTTCTGACTTAAGGTAATCACAATCACCATTACCATCATCACTCCAACTTAAAAGACAGGTTCAGAAAGGATCCAAAGACAAAGAAAAGACACAAATGTCAAGAACTACAATGTACATCATCATCCTCCCAACCTAAGAAAAGCAGTGAGATGGGATCCATAGACAGATAAAGACAGAACAGAGGTTAACAAACATCAAACTCTGAACCATCATCATCATCATCCCAACCCTTATTTACACCCAAGGAATTGCAAAAGGCAGGTTATACTTCTATCTGTGTTATCACTATTTCTCAGCTAGGAAATGAGATGAAGTGTGATCCAGAATTATCAAACTCACCATGACTGCTTCCGTAATTCCAGCTTAAGAGATGAAGTGCAGTAGGGCCCAGAAAACATAATTTTTCCAACTCTAATACCTTCCTATCAGATGGGATGTGGCAGAACCTATAAACAAAGATTCAGCAAAGTCACAAGCATCGAGGATGAATTCTCAGACTGAACATGTGGCAGTAGAAATTAACAAGTGCTCATGGGCCCTTCAGGCCCCTCACACTTGCTCCTGCAGAGGGCTCTTGCGCTGCTATACCGATAGTATATTTAAGTTGTAGCTACGGGCAAAAAATTCTACAGAGATCCTATGTCGGGCGTCGGGAGCTGCGTTTTTTGGAGAAAATGTGATCGCTCATTAAATATAGTAAAAGTTTTTCAATCGTAATGGGACCACGTTTTCTCACATCAGCGAATTTTTTGCGATTGTTGTGCTAATTTTGGTGTAATTTGAATGTGTAGTTTCGGCTGCCCAAAATACACACACACACAGCTAGTTCTATAGTATATTAGATACAAGCTTTAATATTCTATTCAATTCCTTTATGCAAGATTATCACCTGTATTTCTGATTACCTCTGCATGATTTTACTCAGGCTGAGAAGGACCTCTCTGACCAAGGGATTAAAAAGATACCAGTCCTCCATTAATCCCTCCAGCCTAAAGATGTCAGACACTACTGTACTTTCTACATGCTGCTGCTACATGATTTTATTCAGCTATGAGGAGACCTCTGATAGCGAAGGGTATCTGCAGCACACTGTGTCTATTCTCTTCACTAAAAGAGGGTTTTTTCTTTAAGATGAATAGAACTGTCCGAAGGTAGCATAAATAAATAATAAAAGACATCATGGAGAAAGCTAATCTCTTCAGCATGACTTTTTTGAAATTCTTCCTATCACCAGACAATTTTATTCAGGCTAAGTAAGACCTGTTGTTCTAGGGGCATCAACACCTTCAGTCCCATGATGTATGTTGCTATTTATTTATTCCAGTGATATATGTTTTGTTTTATTCTTGCTAACCCAAACAATTTAATTCAACTTAGGAGTATCCCATGAAGTGAAGGGGTTAATGAAGACTATTGTACATCCAACCTCTTCAGTTCACAAAGTCTTGTCTAAGTCAAATACTCTTGTCTGGGATTAGTGAGAATAAAATATAGAATAAAACATAACAATACATCATGCGACTGAAGGGGCTGACCACCACTTCCCCCAGTCAAATTCATCTCCCTCCCCCCCCTTTTGAGGAGGAGTAATTTGCCTGGGGGAAACTGTACCCTTTGTTTGTGTATATTTAGGCCCATATTCTAAGTGGCACAGGAGACCTTCTGGCACTGGCACCTCCTTCTTAGTGGTTTGGCAAGCATATTACACCTCAATATCTACTTGTGTTACTGAAGCAAATTATGTTGCTAAGACAATAATGTGGCATACAAGAGACTGATAAGGTGTAATAAGAAAACAATCCAGTGTTCAATCCCAGTGTTCATTCTGGATGCCTGTGACTATAGTGCTTCTACACTGCCACTACTATAACCTCATAAATATTTTTCATGGGGAGGGTTGGCATCTTAATCGAAAGCAAGTCACAAAACCCCCAGCCCAAAACCAGTGAGTGTAATTCAGCTTGGCTGACAGCCACATGTACCCTGTAGTTAGAACAACACAAGATACAACACAAACACAACATAAAGACAGACTGACATATGACAACACAGACTGACAAATGACAACACACACTGACACTAGCACACACCACTAAAGACAAACAGACAAATGAAAACACAAAGCTAAAAGCAAACAGTCTCCATTAACACACCTTCACCTGAACAACATCCCTGTACCACTGCAGCGTGTCAGGTTCTTCAGTATACCATCACAGTACATGACAAGGACAGATGCAGCAACACATCAGGTTCTTCCCTTTCATCCACTCAGCTGTCAGGCATCACACCATCTGTAAAAGTAATCCAGTTTAAGTGCAGTAAATCACTAAAACTAATTATTCATGTAATATTAGATCATTCCTGGGGTCCTTTTTAGTATCTTCCTCTCTGCACACTGGGTAATACCACAACCTGTCATCATAACATCCTAACTTAATTTCCCAAACTCACATAACACAGGGTCTTCAGCCATGGCACTGGTCATTTCTAAGGGCATTACCTTGAGAAAATATACCCGGTATATGCAGTAGGTACAACTGCCAGACCATCTATCCCTTCTACATATGAAGCATGTACAGTATTTCAGTATGAACATATAAATCATAAAATGCTTGACATCTGAGCAAAGTATGAGGCTGTATGGTAGTAAAACATGGACAGCAAATGAGATAGAAGTTTGATGATCTGAGCACAGAGTGAGAATGGTAAGAGGATGCCTGACCACCAAATGCGTTCACGATAGTGTGCACAAATTGGGTGTTTGTTTGGACATGCTGGGAGAATGTGTAATCAGATAAAGCACTGTACAGACCTGAAGGTGTATGGGACATCCCCTGCCAGCAGACCATGGAAAAAGAGTACAAGGTCTTGAGAAAGGCTGTCTGGGTTGGTGGACTGGACCAGAATGTTGCAGGAGACTGTGTAGCTTGGACAGCATCCAGCAGGTGAAAACTGGCTGACCCTACAAGCATTGAAGTCTTAATAATATAGGACTGGTATATGAACAAAACAGGTTAAGAGTGTTATTACCAAAGTTCAGAGATATTGTACTTATCAATGTCATTATGATCATCCATCAAACATACTGCTGTCAGCACTATCATCATGTATATTGTTGTCGTCATCATCATTCTGACCACTTATTTACACTTAATGAAGGCAGGAGGCAGGGTCCAGAAAGCAGGGAAACAGAAGAATATAAATTGAAAACTATCCACAGCATGTCCAGCTAAATCCAAACATTCATATATATTTACCATTCAAGTGCAATGAAACTTGGAGTGCCATATAACTATCACTTGATTTTCAAGTCATACATTCTTCAATCTCTTGGGGGGGGAAAAAAAAAGGGGGGGGGGGGTGGAGGGAGAGGAGCCAGCATGAAGGTTACAGAAATGTTGTCTGCAGAGACGAAAGTATCAGTGCTAAGACAAGAAAGTATCAGTACCAACACTGTCATGTGTTCAACCTTATGCACAAATGAATACCTGATACCCTAATTCACCTGGCTGCATATATAATGAAATTTTTCAGATCCAGTAAAACATACCATCACATACACATACAGTACTATGTGGATGGTCCCTCATTATGAAAGCTCCCGAGGTAGCCAGTGGTCTTGTGGTTAGAAAGTCTCCTCTGCAATGACAGCCTTTCAGCTTGAGCCCAAAGAGGTGGCTGGAGGCTCAAAAATCATGTAATGCCACCAAGCCCTCTAACCTTCAAGTAGGATATAATGGAACTGCTGTTACCACTGACTTCATGGGAGATGTGGGAGCAGTAATAATTTCTGCACCTTCCAGTTAACATGCTGGTGTCCATGAAGGCACTGCCACCATCAGTTAAGATGACAATCCATTATAATAAGGTTGATGCTTTGATCTACTACACAGGCATTTTAATAACTTGGTCCTGGTTCCGAGCCTCCAGTGGTTAAGCAAAAATGCTCTACAGGTTCCACTGGGAATAATCAGAAATGGAATCACTCAAAATTCACTAGATTAAGTGTGCAATGGTATGATTTAACAAAATGTTCTTAAATAATCTGAAAACATACTTTTAAACAAATAAATTCTAATGTGTGATGATGCCCTTAGGCACTGCAGAGGGTTTTCAGGCCATCACATACGGTACCGGGTGGTTAGTTAATTAATGGTTGCTGGGACCATTTTTGTAATTTTCACTTCACTGGTACATTTGTTTCCCAGCAACCACAACAAACAATGTATGACTGTATATAGAAATCTTTTGTCTTACAAAAGGATTTCAGAGCCCAAAAGCATTTCATGGGTTAGTTCAAAGGATATCTCTTCTGGAGTTAGGTTACATCCACCATGGTGTTGTAATGGCCATCAGTGGCCAGGCTACAACAAAAGAATACCAAGGCAATGACCTGAGGATAAGCCTTCCTTGGACTAGTTAGGTGGCCTTTGCTTTGCTTTGTGTAAAAACAATAATTATTCATCTTTTCTTGGGGAGTCATCCTTTGTTTAACTGATGCATCCCAGGAAAAAAAAAAAAAATGCAAATAATGAAAAATCCACTTATAAAGGACCCAGCAACCATAATCTAACCACAGTACACAGATCCCTTGGTTATTGTGGACTTGGGTTATACCACTTTTCATTATCACTGCATGATGAAAATCTGCACTCCTGCCATTACCGTGCATTTTTAGGCTACAAACATTGTTATCGTGCACATGAGCTGGTTTCTGCTAACAATGAAGGTGCAATGTCTGTGTTTTCTGATGGCTTTGAGGGATTCAAAGATGAGGCCCTACTCAAGGAGTTAATTGCAGGTAGTGGAGACCACTAACCCTCCATCCCTTTGCCTCAGAACCCCTTACCTCAAGCCATTCTCAGTTCTTCGTATGAGTGTATGAAATGTATTTCTCCCTTTCTATGCTCTTTTCATCACTTTCTATTAATCTAACCATGCCTATGTGTTTCTAATACTTGCCATACCAGTAAGTATGTATTTAATGGGTATAAACTGTTGTAAAAGGAAAAATTTGGGCTTGCACTTGGGAAGCTTGGTACTAATCAAGATAAATCCCACAAGTTGTGTGTGCATCTAAACTGATGCAAAAGGGAAAAATCTGGGTTTGCACTTGGAATGCTCATAAGTTCTGTGCTTTCATCATTGTGCAATTTCGTTATCACGCACCATGCTCGGTACCAATTGTGCACAGCAACCAGGGGATCACTATGTTGAAATCTGTTGCATAAAAAGTGCTTGCAGTGCTCACACTAAACAGAGCTCTACTTGCTTAAGGTTTTATTTTCATATGATTTGACAAACTGTAAAAGTACCCCCAAACACACCTTAAATTTATTTTGCACTAGTTTACTCATACGTGAATAGCTGAAACCAACAAAGCTGAAAAAAGACTGACACGGGATGACAGTGAATCTTGCCTCAGATTTTCAGCTTTCCAAGTTTCACTAACTTTCAAGGCTCAGAAAATTTGTTCAAATATCTTTTTCATGATTCTCTACTTTGAGTTTGTAAAAAATTGGCTAATACAGTACTTCAATTCTGGGAAGGTTTTGTTGTCCTGGGTATAGGCAATGGTGTCATCAATCTTGGCCAGGAATTCCTTTAGTGTCCTGTTGTCCACGACTCAAAATGGCTCGTCCTCCTCCCCACTGTCCTCACCACCCTCCCTGACCATTATCATCTGTTGCATTACTTCAACGAGCTACTCTATGGACAGATGCTTGGTGTGACTCTCCAGAATCTCTTGAACATCAGCCTCATTGACCTCGTCAAACCCTGCACCATGCCCCATGGGAGAGGTTGATGATCTCATGATGGATAACCTCCACCGCTGGGAACCCTGTAAAGGAGTTGATGCAATCTGGCCATTCCCCCCCACAACTGACAGCATTAAATGTGCTTGCCAGAACCTCCTCCTCTGCAACTGTGATACTGTCAATACTGTTTTTCAAAAGACGCACACTGCATCAGTCTCCCCAGAATTGCTTGCCCTCTACATTTGCTCCATGGTGCAGAGGAGGTAGTGGGGCTTGAAGGTGGTGATTACCCCCTGGTTCATGGGCTGAAGCAATGATGTATTGGATGGGCACAGGTACACCACCATGATGTTATCAACCCAGTCCTCCATGCCATTAGGGTGGCTCAGGGCACTGTCCACAAACAGGAGAAAGCAGTTTGCCATACTGTTCTGGCTGGCAGTCACACTGGTGAGGGGATGGGTAACCAACCATGTAGAACTGGCACAATGCACTGGTTAGTCAAGCCCTGTGGTTACTTTTCCAAATAACTCCCAGTTCCCAATGGCAGATGTGCAGGGGTTTCCTCGCCCTGCCCTTGGGTGGGAAAGGAGGTCCTGATGATGAAGATGATGATGATGATGATGACACAATAGGTTGGAGTGAGGTGCTTAATGGAAGGGATGGGGGTGAGGTGACTGGCCCCACCACCTCTGGCACCTCCGCCCTCTTCTGCCTCTGCCTCTCCACACAACTCATCCATCCTGTGCTGCATCTCTGTCTGCTGCTCCTGCACAAACCCAAAGAACTCCTCATCCTTGAGTAGGTCCATGATGGCATCTTCACTGGGTTGTACTCCATGCTCAGCTGCCCCTGCTGCTTCCACTGGGCATTCCACCTCTTCCATTTCCCAGGGTATCCTGAGGTAGCAGGTTAGCAGAGCTTGCCGTCTTGCCTTTGCTTTCTCACTGAACATTGTTTTTTAGCTTTGCTAATGCAGAAACAGGGAACAGGCACTCATGCTCGCTGGCACTTTCTGCTAGGTTGACTTCCTCCTGCAAATTCTTGAGGGTGAGCAGCCATGATGAAAGTTATGACATTGTTGGAGTTTTGTCATACTCTTTTGGCTGCTCTACTGGCTGCTGCTGTTCCGTATCGTCCTCCTCCAACTCCAACATCTCTGCTACAGACATTGTTGGTGTGTGGCCAATCAAGTGCTCAAATTCGTTGCTGGTTACATCAGCAAACCCGGGCAGCTTTCCGTGTGTGAGGTTTGTTTACTTATTTCTTGCCACGAATGGAGGGGTTTTCACGCGAAACCTGGTGTTCAAGAATATTTGCAGGCCACAGCTAACCATGAAACCAAATGATGATGCCGCAAACCACAGGACTCCACTGTAATACAGTTACCGGTATCAGAAAAAATGCATTATCCAACATGGCTTTAGCTGCATTATGATGGATAATTTCAGATAACTGGGAGGTTACTGTAAAGTACTAGGTTGGAATGATTGTAACTTACTATAGTACTAAGTGGTTTGAGGCACCAAAAGGATTCAACAATGGTAATTTTGACTACCGTAAGCAAAGTCCAACTCAGCAGCAATTTTGAATACAAGGAGTCTGACAGAAGCAATTTTAGTAACACAAAGTCTGACTTAAAGACAATGATGACTAAGCAAAGATCAAATACGGTGGGGTACAGTAAACCCTCAAGATACAGAACCCTCATTTAATGATTTTGGTTTTAACGACCACCATGAGCTGGCCGAACATTATGTTCACTTCATGAATTATCATTTGGTGAAATAATAGACGCACAGGAAACACCGACCACCATGGCGTCCCCTACACACACACAAATAAATGGGAGAAATGGAGTTCCCCTGAGCTAAGCCCTGTATTGGACTATATAGCCCCGCTAGGGTTACAGCAGCGAGCTACCACCCCCGGCACGGCAGCCCGGGCGAGGCTTGAACTCGCAATCCCCCGATTACAAGTCCGGCGCGCTACCACTGTGCTACCGTGCCCCCCTACACACACACAGCTGCGCTTCTCTGCATCCCACAGAACGCCGCAGCAGTCTCTGGGTGACCAGCATCATAAGAGGAGCCATAAATAGAGCATTTACTGAAAACAAGGGCCATTTAGACCTAGCTGTATGTTTTTGTGTACGACTGTATGGCCAAATGACACTTATTAACTATCTTTGTTCAGTAAAAGCCATGATGCCTGGGAAATTACCAAACAGCATGGTGTTTGGTTTTAACGTCAAGGGTCTGGTACCAATTACTATAGTTCGTTATAGCGAGGGTGTACCGTACATGATGTCAGACGTAGCTGCAATTTCCAGATTGCAGCTAACCTTATTTGAAATTGCAATACAATTCCAGGAGAGCTCCTACACATATCTATAACTGTATTTTTTTCTCAGTGAACAACTGTATAACATACTTATCAGTGTGATAGCTTTAAAAAGTTGCTGAAAGGCATACTTTAGAATATTTCAACTATAAAACCACCAGTTGTACATTGGCAAGCGACTATCCGCCATGTCAGACTTTTAGTTTGATTTAGCTCCAAAATTAAAGTCATTAATCTTTTGCCTCTATTAATCTAACCTACCATAACTTGACCTAACCTAATCCAAATAAACTTTAATTTAACCTAACCAAACTAACCTGAATGGTTGGGGGATAAACGAGTTTTGGGTCCAAACTGGCCCATTACCTTCAGTAGGACACCACCCCTCATGTCAACATACCTAACTTTGTGCTCGAGTAACATATAAAAGAATCTACATGTCATGAGTGACATAATTATGAAAGATAACCCCTGCCATTAAATTTTGATCATCTATTCATGAGCTCTCCTGTAGTTTGTAGGAAATTGCTGCAGACTTTAAGTATACCAAACTATTGTACTGTACTGTCACACCTTTCACAGCTGAAGCTGCTACAGTTGGGCTTCGCAAAATGAAATCGCTGCAGCTGGACTTTGCATAGTTCAAGCTGCTGCAGCTGCACTTTGCATAGATGAAACTGCAGCAGCTGGACTTTGTATAGATGAAACTGCTGCAGCTCTACTTTGTATAACTGAAATTGGTGCAGCTGGAAATTGCATAAATGAAACTGCTGCAGCTGGACTCTGCATAATTGAAATTGCTGCAGCTGGACTTAGCATAAATGAAATTGCTGCAGCTGGACTTTGCATAGATGAAACTGCTGTGGCTGGACTCTGCACTGATGAAACTGCAGCACATTTTAGGTCAAGACGGGGTGGCAGTATCCACCTTTATATATATATATATATATATATATATATATATATATATATATATAAATAAATAACAGAACGGAGGAAGGAAAAACAAATGTGTAAAAAAAAATAATCCATACACCAGATTACTGGTGTCCTCTGTTCATAAAATATCTGTAACAGTTAGACTTAAACAGCTGTGGGTTGAAATTTGGAGGGAAACAACTCTGGGGAAGCGAGTTCCAGAGAGATGCAGTTCGGGGAATGAAAGAATTCTGATTAGGCAGATGTTCTGCAATATGGCTGAGTGACATTCCAGTCACGAGTGCTACCAGATGCCCATGTAGCACGAGGGAAGGCATGGAGAGGTGGCACCATGGACGCAACTTCGTCTGAGCATTTGCCAAAAAAAATCTGTAAAATAATGCAAGGGAGGCAACATTCCTTCTTACTTGCAGGGGAGGTAGTTTGTGTAATGGCAGGGTTGTTAATGATTCTAACAGCTATATTCTGAATTTTGTCTAGTTGTCTTAATGCAACCTCTCCACAACCATTCCACAAGGGTGAGCAATATTCAAGCTGAAAGAGCACATGACTCTTATAAATTATAGCTAATTGCTCATCGGCGAAGAAGTTACGGACTCTGTACAATAATCCAAGTTTCTTTGAGGCAGTTTTAGCAAGTGAATTGACATGAGAGGTCCAGCTGAGGGCACTGTTAAGTGAGACACCAAGAATTTCAATACTTTTGGAGATGGGAATATTAGTAGCACTGAAGGTAATGTACGAATCTGGCAATATCTGTCTATTAGTAAACTGCATATATTTAGTTTTACCAGCATTAAAAGACACAAGGTTGTTTTGTCCCCATTCACTGATTGCAGATAGATCTTGATTTATGGAGATGGCTGTACTGCGTTGAGAGGTAGAGATATTAGACTTTGTAAATGGATGTCTGAGTGTGAATGAACTATGTAGTGTTGAGTCATCTGCATATGAGTGAATGGGATTGTGGGTGACAGATAAGAGATCATTAATATGAACCAGAAATAGGGTTGGCGCCAGAACTGATCCCTGCGGCACGCCAGTGTTAACTGAGTGGAAATTGGAATATACATCATCTACTTTTACTCTTATTTTCCTGTCACTAAGATATGAAGGAATCAAAGGAACAAAAGATGTTAGTCCATAGCAAGGGAGTTTGGACAGCAGGGAACGGTGCCATACTCTGTTGAAAGCTTTAGAGATATCAAGAGCTACTGCATGAGTTTCTCCAAAAAGATCAATTGACTGATGGATGGTACAAGTTAAGAGACTGAGTATGTCAATGGTGGATCTTTTGTGGCGAAAACCATACTGTCTATCACTAATTAAGTTGTTGATTTCAAGATGTTTAACAACATGCTTATTAACCCCTTAACCGCGGGGCGTCACTTTCGTGACGCTTGGGAGCAAGGGATCATACCGCGGGGCGTCACTTTTGTGATTCTGTGTTATTTTGAATTCATCCGGGCTTCCAAGCGGGGGCTTGTATCATCTATCAGTACTGCCAATGTCCAACACTAGTCAGCACTCCTAATCTCATCTGTACTCCCATCCGTTGTTGACAATTTAGCCATTTCTCCCCGTTCTTGACTCCCCTCCCTACCCCCCCTCCATTACCCTATCCTCTCGCCTGCCCGGCCGTGCTACGCTAAGTAAATCTTCCCTGGAATTTTTCACTGATTTCATCCATTGAAATAAGCCCTATGTCCTATTCTTATACCAAATAATATATACAAGAAAGAAATAAGGTAAGTGAGAGTGCCATACACCTGGAATTGGCTAATCATCACCTGACAACACCTCACGTGCACTCGTTCGCTAATTTTCGCTGTTTTTTCCCCCTTGAAATATGCCGTATAATCTATTTTCGTAATAAATATACATGTAAGGAGGGAAGGGAGAAGCCTAAGTGATATTTACATTCACCTGGAACTACCTAATTTATAATGTATTGTCTAGATTTCCTGCCAATCATATCAGTGCTAGACAAAGCTGTTTCAAGATATAACATTGGTAGCTCTGAATATATATCTCCTAAGTAGGCCTCTAATCTATTTTCGTAATAAATATACATGTAAGGAGGGAAGGGAGAAGCCTAAGTGATATTTACATTCACCTGGAACTACCAAATTTATAATGTATTGTCTAGATTTCCTGCCAGTCATATCAGTGCTAGACTTAGTTGTTTCAAGAACCAATATTGGTAACTCTGAATAACCCCTAAAGCAAGGCCTCCACGCTGGCCCTCCGCTATCAGTTTACTCTCATCTTCCGACGCGAGGGTACGTATGTTTCTTCTTGCTGACTTCAAGGCCTTTTTTCACCCCCATGCAAATGGCCCTGTGACCTTTACCCCCTACTAAACCTCGTGTGGAAAGAGGTAAGGGGCTGACAATTGATAAAAGAGTGACTACGATCTTTCTATTGAGTAAAACAGTGCAAGTGGAATTGTAAATAATGTGTAAATAATGTGTAAACAGCAAGTGAAAGTAATGAATGTAAATATACGTGAACAATGGAAAATAGTTTTATAAGTTATTTCAAGTGACAGTGCACAACACAATGTAAATAAAATAGAAATATAAATAATGTAAATAAAATAGAGAACGTAAATAGAAATGTAAATGAGTAGTATTATAAGAATACGAGTATATACCCTAGGAGTAATGAAAGTGAAAGTTTCACTCTAGCATGTCTGAATGCTATGAGTTATGAGAGTGAAGATGAAAGTGACATTCACTCTCAATGCCAGTATACAGGACGAGAAAGTGAATGCTACGTATTTTACTGAAAGAAATTGAATCCCTACAGTGACAATAAACTAATACTACTGAAGGAAACTTATGGATAAAGACTGTAGATATATATAAGTGTTATATAGTAATAGAAATATAAAGTGTGAGGGGTTTTATGAATAATAAATGACAGAGTAACAAAAGCGAACTAGTGCCAGTGCGACGATCAGACGCGCTCGTAATTTCCATTGCTTTCACAGTGTTTTTTTTTTTAGTATGGATCCCAAACTACTTGAAAATTGTAGAATAGTGTTTATAGTGTTTGTATCTGGCTGTGGTAATCATATTACGGGTTGTCGGGAAGTGTAAAGTGGAGACTTCGTTACCCTACTTCAGAGGTCTCCACAAGTCCTACGGTAACCGACGAAGGCTCAACAATCATTCCAGGAGAAAGCTGAAGGTATGTGCCATAAGCATATGTAATTTTATTATTCTAGGACTAATAACTGATTTTTGGCAAATATTTTTTGAGAGTCTGTCGGAGCCCAAATAACCCCGCGGCACATGCAAGTCACTGGTAAACAAGCCCGCGGTGTAGGGGTTAATTAGAGTTTGAAATACCTTACCAAGAGAAGATGTGACAGCTATTGGTCTGTAATTGGAGGGGTCAGACGAACTTCCTTCAGAACTGGGTGGATATTGGCTTCTTTCCATGAATTTGGGAATAAAGAAGTACGTATGCATAGTCTGAATAATTTAGCTATGCCAAGCCTGCCTGAGACCGAAATGACACTTCTTCTCGACAGTAAGTGGCTTTCACAGTTAATTTATGTTTGATTAAGGGTTCAGTTTGGTTAGGTTAGGTTAGTGGACAAAAATCTAAAATACGACTGAATTAAAAAAAAAAATAAAAATCCCACCCAAGTTAGGTTAGGTTAATTTTGGATTGGGGAAAAAAAAAATTCGATTTTAAACTGATTTCGTATGACTTTAACCCCGTACAGGGGTTTGGGATCATTTGTGGCGGAAATTAACCCCAAATATCTATTGAAACATGGGTAAATCCTACTCCCTCCTACTGAATAAAAAAAAAAAAAAAAAAAAAAAAATCAATTTTGACTTTTTTTTTTTTTTCCTATTTGACTTCAACCCCATATAGGAGCTTGGGATCTGCAGCGGAAATTTATCACAAAATCAATCAAAACAGGGGTAAATCCATCCCCTTGCGAAAGAAAAAAAAAATCTAAAATACCCACTGAATTAAACCTTAAAAATTCTGCAATCTAACCAAGCTTTACCAAGATCTGAGTAAGTTTACTTTTAAGAAGTCCGCCTATACAATGGTCAGTGTGGCATAAGGAACACGGATGTTAAAGGGAAAACAAGTCAATAATTGTTTATCACCATGAAAACAGAAAAATACACAAAACTGGAGTAATAGCAAGTGAATTGGTAAGGTCCTTCTGCTGCTTAAAGTAAAACGTACATTCATCAAAATAAATAATTGATAAGGTAACCAGTAACTGCCTGACTAACTTAGGACCGTGCTTACTCCTTACCGGAGGCCAATCACCTGTATAAGCCAGCCAATGTTCATCATCCCAACCCTTACTCCCACATACATGGGGTAGCAGGGTTAACAAAACATGAACAGGAAAGCACAAAGGTAGCAAAAGGCCATCAACAATGACCTAAAACAAAAAAAGAGGGGGGGGGAGGGGGAGGATACACATTCACCTTCCATAAAAATCTACTTCCAAGGTACTGAAATAACATCTTAATTACTGATTCTCCTCTACGAACACTCTGGCCTCCATCTACTACAATCACGCCATAATGAACTGCCCTACAACAATAACATATGCATAAAAATAGGATTGAATAATCCAACCTCACCTTCCTCTTCGGCCGGCTTTTAATAGGGAATGCATCAATTCAGGGCTGACTCGCTAAGGGTAAATCTTGCTGCCAGAACAGACGTATTATTTCTTTAAAAAGCATAGTATTACCGAAACAAGGAACATAGGCTGTAAGAAATAAATTATATTAACATTTTTCTAAATAAGCTTTATTAAAGCGATAAAATCCAATTATTCTTAAAATTTTTGTTCCATAGTAAAAGCCATTATATAAGCCGAATGTAAACAGACCAAACATTTAATTTCTTCCAGAAGCATAATATCAATTAAACAACTGATTGCAATATATTTGAATTAATTATAATACTTTTTTTAACATCAAGATTGGAAAATGTGAAAATTGAATTCTCAAATGCAATCCCCTTTACAGACTTCGATACATGAAACGCTCCATGAGGCGCCTAGCCACGATATTCATCTCCGTACTTTAGGCCTTTGAGCCTGTGTAAGGTTATTCGCCAAGTATTATAATATATAAGCCACTGTCTCATTCACATCATCACAGCTACCTCTCCTTGGGACCGTATGTGTCCATTTTTCATACCACTCTACAAAGGGTAGATGGACACTTGATCTGGAAGGGGAACATCTGACATCCTCTTTAGGGGCCACACATTGATCGCTCCTGGCCTGACATCATTTGATGGTCTTCTTGATAATCTTTATAGACCTTCAACTCTTGCAAGCTGTTCTTGCCTGGGTAGGTATTGCCTCCAACCATTGCCTTGACGGCCTACTTTGAAATTTTCCCACTGCCAGGCCTGGACGTTCTCAGAGACACTACATTGCTTACCATGCTCCTCTGCGACTGCCTTGTGTCCCATTCTCGGTCATTTTCGTGCATCTCTTCAATACCTTTCCCCACTGACGCTTCTACTTTCAGTGTATGTTCTTTTAGGTCAGGATGTGCACTAACCTCTTGAGTCCTTGAGATGTCCTTTATAGAGGGTTTGCATTGTCGTCATCAACTTGGATGCGCCGCCATGAGGAAAAGAGAGCAAAATAAACATTGAACTGAAAGTAAACGAAGTCTCAAAAAGAATTTCAAATTTTATCATGTCTGGAATAACCAACACATGGAAAAATGGATCCAGAACTCCCGTCTCGTGCATGAGAGGTTCTTGACGAGGTATAAATGATTTAACCTTGGGGCCCCTCTTTGTCTGTAGGGAGCCCCCCCTCAATATATATATATATATATATATATATATATATATATATATAATTACTGTATCACCAAAGTGGTAGGTGGTGGCGACCATCATCCACTCACTTGTTGCAGTGCTGCCTACATCTTCCTTCACTTTATCACTCTTTTTCTGTTTCTGCCCTCTCTGTACCTACTTCTCTCATCATTCCTGTCACTTTCTATTACTCCTCTTTCCTTTTCAGGTTGCTTTACACTGAGTGACAAGCCAAATGGTTTCCTGTAAGCCAGGAAACCACTTACAGCACTGAGTGGTAACCATATCACCAACCCATACGTTTTTCCTACGTGTTAACAAGTGGGTTGATAATGGGTTAGTGCCCCTCCTAGTAAAACCACTAACTCAAGACAGATAGACTAATTCGATTCAGAAAAAAAAAAAAAAAAAAACGGGTTTGCTTATAAGCATGATCATGAACCAACATCATCGGGAATAATAACTGCAGACTGTTGATAAAATATCTAACGAAACAAACTATAGTTCGCTGCCAACTCCAGAGACAATACTTGAATCAGACTTGTTACATAAACCACTCTAAGGAGTTCCGGGTCCAGTCAAGAGATAGTTTTCCGGCCAAGCTGTGCTGAATTCTGTTTTTTTCCCTGCCTATTTCTTTGGTGTGTAAGTGTATGTAACCCGATAGGTAAGATGCAGATGGGGTGCATTAATGGGTCAATCAATCAGTCAAGAAGGGGCAAACGCTGCGAGGCGCATAGCCTCACTCACTCTTCGACACCACCCACACGGGTCCCTTTGTGCAACCCTCCAGGCAGCCACTCTCCCCCCTCCAAGTACCTCCCGACAGGAATGATCAACCTGCTCCAGCCATGAGTTACGTAGCCTTCCCCTTGGCCTCCTCCACCCTGGGTTAACTCGTTCAGATATCACCCTGTGAGCAGGATCGGCTTCAGGAGAGTGGGCCACGTGCCCGTATAGCTGGAGTTGGTGTCACCGTATGATGTGGGTAATAGGCCTCGATTCAGTCTCACGGAGTAGTCACTCGTTACGCACCAGCGATATCCCATGATCCTGCAAAGACAGTACCAAAGGAGTCAATCCGCCACTTCAAGTCAGTGTTTAGTGATCATGTCTCAGCCATAAAGTAAGACAGGGAACACCAATGCCCTGAAGATGCGAACTTTCGTCCTTCTACACAAATAAAAACAGCGCCAGATACCCAAACTTAGTGAATCCATAACCCCATAGGCCAGATCAGTGCGACGAGAGATCTCACTGTCTGATCTACTGTTGATATGGACACTACCTCGGTAAGTGAATCTTTCTAAGACTTCTATATCCTTCCCACATGCTTGGACACACTGAACTGCTTCATTCAACAAGCCACCAAATGCCTGGACCTTGGTCTTGACCCAGGAGACCTTTAATCCCAGTGGCTCTGCATTCTCGTGAAATTCCTCGAGGGCACTCAGTAGCATCTTCAGCGACTCTGCTAGGGTAACTGCATCATCAGCAAAGTCAAGGTCAGTAACCCTGAAATTGCCAATTGATACCTCACAGTGACTTCGACTCACAGCCCAGTCCAGTACTCAATCCATACATGTGCTGAAAAGTGTGAGGGCAAGGACACATCCCTGTCTTACACCAGAACTTACTAGGAAAAAGTCGGATGTTACCTCCCCCCCCCACGCATACACTTGACATCATTCTCAGTGTTTGAGTACAAGCCGGCTGTCAGTCGGATTAAACCCTAAGGGTATCCCATGGAGTCACAGGAGTTTTCATAGTACCTCCAGATTTACTGAGTCTCACGCCTTCTTGAGATCCACATAGGCTGCAAGCAGACCTTGTTGAAACTCAAGACGGCGTTCCACAAGAACTGGAAGAGCTAGGACATGGTCAACAGTAGACTTCTTGGGGATGATCCGGATTGTGCAGGTCTCTGAAACTTTAGCTAATGGCCCTGATTATGCATCAGGAGAATGTGAGCAAGAACTTTGTCCGGCACACAGAGCACTGTAACACCACGGTAGTTACTACAGTCACGCTGGTCTCCTTTTCCTTTCCAGGTGGGGGTGACCAAACTCTATGTCCAGTCAGCAGAAATGATACCAGTCTGCCAAACGCCTTCTATGACTGCATGTAACCCCCTGATCATGGCTTCTTCCCCGGCTTTGATCAATTCTATTGGGATGTTACAAACACCAGCTGCTCTACCGCTTTTCAGTCTAGCCACTGCCTTCTTGATTTCATGTAGAGAATGCACGGCTTTGTCAGTTGGTGGGACAGCGGTCAGTGGTTGTACAACAGGCGACAGAAGCTCTTCACTGAGAGGTTCAGCCATATACAGCTGTTCAAAGTACCCAGCCCAACGATCTCTATATTAACTTGCCCCCGACAAGAGTCGTCCATCTGCCATCCGAACAGAGTAAACCTGAGAGGTGAGTCTGGAATGGAGCTTCTTTATGGTTCAGTAAGCTGGTCGTAGGTCATTTGCATGAAAACGGCCTTCCACCTCCTCGGGGATTTCCCTAACATACCTCTCCATGTCCCTTCTCAGTGAAAATCTTGCCCGTCGAGACAGAAGTCTGTGCTGTTCCCGATCCCCAGCCAGTCTGGCAGCACAACTCTTCTCAATTGTGGTTAGCGTCCCCCACGAGATGATCCCCTCCTTGATCTCGGGCTGTCTCCAGTACACTCATCAGCTGCTGCCAGGGTAGCGTGCTTAAAGGTACCTCATCGTTCAACAGGATCCTAATCAGTACTGAGCACTTCAAACCGATCTGAGATTGCCACTGTATACTCATATGCACACTCCTTATCCCTGAGTTTCTCAAGATGGAGCCTTTTTTGGTGGCATCCTGAGAATCTCTTTTTGATTTGTAGCCTTAGAGTAGCAACAACAAGTCTGTGATCAGCAGCAAAGAATTCTGCACTCCTGAAAACCCTGTAGCTCTGAAGAGTCCTCCAGGAAGTATTAACAAGAATGTATCAACCTCCTTAGCAACCCTTCGGGATACCAAGTCCTGCAATGAAGATATGGCCACTGGAACCAGGACCCAGCAATTCTTAACTTACAAGATTTTCCAAAATCCAGAAGGTAAGAACTACTGGAATTCCTGGTTCCAGAAACATGGGGACCTTCACAATCCCTGAAGCCCTCCCCCTCTGTGCAAGTAACTCCATTAAAGTCGTCCAAGACCAGAGTATATCCCGCGAGGGGCACTGTTCCACAGCAGAGTCAAGTTTGGTGTAGAATACCTCTTTCTCTTCAATATCACTCGTCTCAGTTAATTAATTGGTCCCTCAAATATAATTCTGCTCAGTGCCCCCTGAAGTGTAGAACCAACACTGATTTTAGGATGACTCTGAACAGGAGGAGATAGGACGTTATGCTGGAAAAAATTAGAATAATTATTGAAAATCCACACTTAATGACCAACGAGTCCGTTGGTGGGATGTGCATCTTGGGATGTTACCTCGACACTGTTGATCACTTGATACTGTCACCAAGGCCTTACACAACAGATATCTCAAAAGTTAAGAAAAATATGAAGCTTGCAATGAAGTGGTTTGTATATTTAGGGCACTCGGCCTACTATGTAAGAATGTTATATTGGCTACGCTCAAAATGTCAAACAGGAGGAGACCCAGTGAAGAGGCCAATGGCCTGACCGGAGGGCCCCAGACTTCTCCATGCCTCTCCATATGTAACTTGAGCCATGGTTGGCTCTACCTTCGTTAAGAAGCCACTGCTATCTCAAGTGTACTACCATGCTGTCTGTCATTAAACCCAGGAACGCTTTAGGATGGAATTAATAACGTCTTGCCTGATACAAAGTGAGCGAAACAGATCCTTATAATAAAAATAAGAAAAATTCAGCCGAGCTGAATAAAATTGTCAGATGGTAAGAATAAAATGAAAACAGCGACTCCAGGCTCTGTGGGTTAACGAGGTCGTATTATTGTCAGCTTAGTCATCATAGCATCTTTTCCTTACCGGTACCATTTTGATTAGTGTACTGTGTAGCAGATATGTCCTGCACGTGTTTATCATATTTTCCCTCTTTATTTGCATTGGCAAGTACGTGGAGGAACGATTGGGCAAATATGAATTGGAGCAGATGGGAGACGTGGAAGGTATGTGTAAGATATTTACAGAAGAAATATGTGCAGCATGTGATGTGGTGTGTGGAAGGAAGAGAAGACTGAGGGGGGTGCAAGGAACAGCATGGTGGACTGAAGAGGTGAAACAGGCTGTGGCACAAAAGAAGAAAGCATACAATGAATGGATGAGAAATAGGGGCGTGGAAGAAGTTGAGAGGCGGAAGAGAGAGTTATATGTGGAAAGGAAGAGAGAGGTGAAAAGATTGGTAAGAGAGAGTAAGAAGAGAGTGGATGAGGAATTTGGAAGGAATTTGAGTGTAAAGTGGAGGGACTGTAAGAAAATGTTCTGGAGAGAAGTGAAAAGAGTAAGACAGGGTGGAAGTGAAGGTAGCAGGGGAGTGAAAGATAAGAATGGTAGATTACTAGTGGAGAAGGGAGAAAAAGTGAGCAGATGGAGAGAACACTTTAAGGAATTGTTGAACATAGAGGATGGAAGTAATGCGAGTATAAGTGGCTGGGGAATGGCTGGGAGAAGGAGGGAGGTGAGAAGACAGGAAGAAATCAGTAGGATAGAAGTTGTGGAAGCAATGAAGAAAGTTAAATCAGGGAAAGCCCCAGGAATTGATGGAGTGTGTGGTGAAATGCTGAACCATGGGGGAGAGATAGTAGTAGAATGGATGTGGAAGATGTGCAGATTGGCCTGGGAGGAAGGTAGAGTCCCGGAGGATTGGAAGTCAGGTATAATTATTCCCTTGTACAAAGGAAAAGGGGAAAAAGAAGTGTGTGGTAATCATAGGGGCATCTGTCTTCTTAGTATAATAGGAAAAGTGTATGGTAGGATACTTATAGACAGAGTTAGAGAAAGAACAGAGAAATTAGTTGGAGAAGAACAGGGAGGCTTTAGGAAGGGAAGAGGATGTGTAGATCAGATATTCATTCTTAGATCTTGAGTGGAAAAGTTTCTAGAGAAGGGAAAGAAGTTGTATGCGACTTTCATGGATTTGGAGAAAGCATATGACAGGGTGGATAGACAAGGATTGTGGAAAGTATTAAGAATATATGGAGTAGATGGGAAGTTGTTGAATGCTGTGAAGAGTATGTACGATGGTGCGAAGGCTGCAGTGCGTGTGGATGGTGAACTAAGTGAATTTTTCTCTTTGAAAGTTGGTTTGAAACAGGGATGTGTCATGTCTCCATGGTTGTTCAATCTGTACATGGATGGGGTAATAAAAGAGGTACAAGGTAGGGTAGTGGATGTTGGAGTGGCCCTGGTGAGAGAGGATAGTGTTTGGAAACTCCCTGTACTGTTGTTTGCAGATGATACTGTGTTGTTGAGTGAAGACCAAGGGGAGCTGCAAGGCTTGGTGGATGAGTTTGAGAGAGTGTGTAAGAAACGGAACCTAAAGGTGAATGTAGGGAAGAGTAAAGTGATGGTCTTTGAGAGAGGTGAAGTTAGTGAATGTACAGCGAGGTTGGATGGTGAGGAATTGGAAAATGTGAGTACGTTTAAGTATTTGGGTAGTGTGATGAGTAAGGATGGAGGTTTGGAGGGTGAAGTGCTTGAAAGGGTACAGCAGGGAAGAAAGGTTGCTGGTTCCTTGAAAGCAGTGATAAGAAACAGGGAAAGGAGCATGGAAGTGAAAAAGTTACTACATGACAGTATTGTGATACCAACTCTAACGTACGGAAGTGAAGCTTGGACATTGTTGGAAGGACACAAGTCAAGAGTGAGAGCAGTGGAAATGAGTTATTTAAGAGAAGCCTGTGGAGTCACGTGGAGAGACAGGCTGACGAATGAGGATATAAAGGAACGTTGTGGTGTGGATGTGGATGTGATAGGAAGCGTTATGAGGAATACACTGAGGTGGTTTGGCCATGTGGAGAGGATGGAGGGTGAAAGACTGACGAAGAGAGTGTAATGAGTGAGGTGGAGGGGGAAAGAGGGAGGGGGAGGCCGAGGATGAGATGGAGGGATGGGGTGGAGAGGTATATGAGAGAGGGGGGTGTGAGTTGGGAGCAGGGCAGTGAAATGGCGGGGGACAGGGCGACTTGGAGGCGATTTGTTTGTGGCCACCCCAAACGGGATTGAGGCGTCTGGCAATAGATAGAGATAGATAGAAGTACGTTTTCTAATAATAAAGCATTATAGAAAACTGACGGTTTAAGATATAACTTAAATATAGTTTGTTCACCGTATTTTTCACAACTTCCTGCTCATTTCACATGACCCAGTGGCAGTAACTGTACTACGTCTCTTTCGTATTTCTGTCTTTTTAAAGCACCCTAGTCACACATACATGAGCTGCCTGATAATGGCATGAATCAACAGTCCAACTGCAGTTATCCTCTGAAAATTTTACATTCATTTCCTAGTACTGTACAGCTCTCTGACTACCACCATATCCCACTGTGTTGAAGGAGTAGTTGCAAGGAGAGTGGAAAGGTTACAAGAGGATGAGAAAAAGGCAGAGTATAATAGAGAAGTGGAGGAACGATTGGGCAAATATGAATTGGAGCAGATGGGGGACGTGGAAGGTGTGTGCAGGATATTTACAGAAGAAATATGTGCAGCATGTGATGTGGTGTGTGGGAGGAAGAGAAGATTGAGGGGGATGCAAGGAACAGCGTGGTGGACTGAAGAGGTGAGACAGGCTGTGGCACAAAAGAAGAAAGCATACAATGAATGGATGAGAAATAGGGGCGTGGAAGAAATTGAGAGATAGAAAAGAGAGTTATATGTAGAAAGAAAGAGAGAGGTGAAAAGATTGGTAAGAGAGAGTAAGACGAGAGCGGATGAGGAATTTGGAAGGAATTTGAGTGTAAAGTCGAGGGACTGTAAGAAAATGTTCTGGAAAGAGGTGAAGAGAGTAAGACAGAGTGGAAGTGAGGTTAGCAGGGGAGTGAAAGATAAAAATGGTAGATTACTATAGTCTGTTCCATATAAACTGGCGGAAAGAAACCTGTATTTTCCTTCCCAAGTCTGTGTCAAACGTAGAATGCAGGTGACTTTTAAAGGATTATCCCCCTCTTTCCTCCAGCCCCTCCCTTCTCCTTCCTCTCCTGAGAGAGAGAGAGAGAGAGAGAGAGAGAGAGACACACACACACACACACACACACACACACACACACACACACACACACAAAAGAAAGAAGAGATTTGTTGTGGAATAGATACAGAAGACACAATAGTGAAAGGGCGTATAATAATTACAAACAGGCAAGAAATGACTATACAAGAATAAGGAGGGAAGCCCAAAAACAGTTTGAGGAGGATATAATAAATAAAAGTAGTGATCAACTAAAGCTGTTTTACAGCTATATCAGAAGCAAAACCAAAGTAAAAGATATAATACAATCCATTACGGACGAGGGAATCACTTATACACAAGAGAAAGATATTTGTGAAGCACTAAATAAGAATTTCCAATTAGTTTTTACAGAAGAAAAAATTTTTGAGAGGGACTATGTGGAACACGCATGTCCACACATACTACCAGATATATAGATAACAGAAAAAGTAATACAGGAGGAGTTAAGTAGATTAGACAGAGGAAAAGCAAGTGGTCCTGATGAAATTTCATGTTGGGTATTACGAGAATGTGCAAAGGAGTTAAGTAAACCATTATTTTTAATTTTCAAGAAATCCTTGAGTCAAGTTAACTACCTGATATTTGGAAAAAAGCAAATATTGTCCCCTTATTCAAGAAAGGAAATAGACAAAATCCACTCAACTACCGACCAGTATCACTGACCAGTGTTGTAAGCAAGGTAGTAGAAAAGCTTATAAGAAAAGCTTGGGTAAATCATCTAGAACACAGTATGATAACAGAAAGACAGTTTGGTTTCAGAAAAGGAAAATCATGTGTTACTAATCTGTTGAGCTACCATGACAGAGTAACAAACACAATACAGGAAAGGGAAGGATGGGTGGACAGTATCTATTTAGATTTCAAGAAAGCTTTTGACACAGTACCACACCAAAGACTTTTATGGAAACTGTACCATGAAGGAGGAATTCGAAGCAAACTGTTTTGTTGGATGCAAGACTTTCTCATAAAAAGAGAAATGAGGACAGTACTAAGAGGAAACTACTCATCATGGAAAGAAGTGACTAGTGGAGTACCATAGGGTTCAGTGCTGGCACCAATCATGTTTTTAGTGTATATAAATGATATAAACAGTAACACTGGAAATGAGAGCTATCTGAATATGTTTGCAGATGATGCAAAAATACAAAGGAGAATTACTAGCACAGACTCTTGTAGGGAGCTACAAGAAGAATTAAATAAACTTCATGAATGGAGTAGTACATGGCAAATGGAATTCACTGTGGACAAGTGTCATGTAATCAAGTTTGGTAAAAGTGGAAAAAGACCTGATTGGGATTATAAGTTAGGAAATAAAACCCTATACACATCAGAAAGAGAGAAAGACCTAGGTGTGATTATCAATAACAGACTATCTCTGGCTGACCACATCAGCGAGAAGGTACGGAACATGTATACACTGCTTGCAAATATGAGAATAGCATTCACATACATAAATGAAGACATGCTAAGAAGGATAATAACAGCATTCATTAGACCAACCCTGGAATATGCATCAGTAGTCTGGAGTCCTCATCTCAAAAAGCATATAGACAAGATTGAAAAAGTGCAAAGGGCCGCTACAAGATGGATACCAAGCTTAAGGGACCTAAGCTACGAAGAAAGACTAAATAAAATGAATCTACCAACACTACAGGAGAGAAGGAAAAGAGGTGACATGATAATGCTATATAAGTGCATATCAGGAAAGGAGAAAATAGACATAAATGATTATTTAACATATGGAGAAGCATCAGCAAGAGGACACTGCAAAAAACTGCATAAGAAGAGAGGTGATAAAGACGTAAGGAAATTCAGTTTCCCAAACAGAGCAATTGATCAATGGAATGCACTACCGAATGAAATAGTGTGTGCCAAAACAATTCACAAATTTAAGGATATGTACGATAAATATGGTTTAAGACACGGGACAGTACGAGCTTGACTCATTCCTGTAAAGATACAATTAGGTAAGAACAATTAGGTAAGAACACACACACACACGCACGCACGCACGCGCATATAAGGTATATTCTCTATCGATAATTCTTATAAAAAGATGTGGAACATGCTGGGACTCTTGGGTGAGTATAGCTTGAGATGAATGGTAACAAAGAAGAGGAAGGAGGGAATGCATGAGTGGAGCACCTGCTGACCGATACTGGTTCAGGTGTGCATTTGGCCTCAGGTCAAGATGGGTGGAGCTTTTGCCCTGAGGTCACATGCAGCATTTCCTGGAACACCCTTGATGATGCTTCTCAACATCCCGCCCAGGTCACTTACAGTAATGGGCAACGCATCATACCACTGCAAAATCATAAGCACCAACACAGAGCTCACGAAAACAAGAAATTATAAAGTGGCTTCTTGATAACAACCTCCCTCATAACTCTCTGCACACTAAGGCTGAGTTGCTACACCAAGTGAAAAAAAAAAAAAAAAGACAAGCAATTGTTTGAAATTGATGAAATCCGTCAATAATCCTGGCCACCAGGTGCTGCGGCTTCCTCCCTATCATTGCCAGCTCAACCCCATAGAGCTGATTTGGGCTCAGGTTAAGGATGGTGTGAGGAAGAGAAACTCAAATTCTTCTCATAAATTACGAGTGATCGAAGAGCTGACGAGAAATGCGATAGAAAAAGTAACAGCAGAAAACTGGTAGAAATGTGTGGCACAAAAAAAAAAAAAGAAGAAGAAGAATTTATGAGAAATAACATTGCTGTAAACCACATGGTAGAAAATTTTATCAATATATGGAACGAGTCCAGCACCGATGAAGATGAATAAACAAGTGTTGTGTGAGGTGTCTTGTGTGTACTTATTGTAAATAAGAGTTGTAAATATAAATATAAGCCATGTACATGCATTGTTTAATATTATACAAGAGGGAGAGAGAGGGGGGGGAAGGGGGAAGGAGGGAGGGAGGGAAGGAGGAAAGAACAAAGAGAGAGGGTGGGGAGGGAGAGAGAGAAACTTTCCCGTTTCCTATTAATTTCACACACACACACACACACACACACACACACACACACACACACACACACACACACACACACACCGCTCGCTGGTGCAGTGGTAACGTTCCCGCTTGCCAACTGGTGGACGGGATTTCGCGCCTCGCTCAGGTTGCAAAAAGTTTCACTGACGAAGTGGGTGGTTACTGTCCCCCTTGAGCAAGGGGACGGGTGTGTGCGTGGGTGAAGGTCACAGCCTTGCCCTTAGATCGGACTACATGAGCTTTCAGCTCCCTTCCGGGAGGGTAAAAGCTGACGATCACGACCATCAAGTGATCCTGACCGACCCGGTGAATTACACACACAAACACTAGAAGGGAGAGAGAGAGAGGGTAATGCGTATTTCACCAATTTTTTTTTCATATAAAACTCTGTCTTGATAGAAGTTATTTTCAGCAAATCATATGACTGATATTTTAATAATTATAACGTTTCACCATTTCGCGACGAATTGGTGATTTTCTTAGGTTTGCAAATCAGGATAGAACTCGTAATAATGCCTTCAAATTACACAAATTCATGTTTGGATTGGATGTAAGATTAATTAATATTAGGTCAGAAAAAATATTATTGCTATATTTGAAGATTAGACAATAAACAGTTCAAATCGTTCTCGCTCTCTCTCTCTCTCTCTCTCTCTCTCTCTCTCTCTCTCTCTCTCTCTCTCTCTCTCTCTCTCTCTCTCCCAGGAGAGTAGGCTGGAGAAAGAGTCAGGTGAGGTCACTTTTATTTCTTTGTACGGTCACCTGCGTTCGACTAGGACTTGGGAGTAGCTTCGCCACTTTATATGGAACAGACTATAGTGGAGAAGGGAGAAAAAGTGAGCAGATGGAGAGAACACTTTAAGAAATTGTTGAACATACAGGATGGAAGTAATGCGAGTATAAGTGGCTGGGGAATGGCTGGGAGAAGGAGGGAGGTAAGAAGACAGGAAGAAATCACTAGGATAGAAGTTGTGGAAGCAATGAAGAAAGTTAAATTGGGGAAAGCCCCAGGAATTGATGGAGTGTGTGGTGAAATGCTGAAGCATGGGGGAGAGATTGTAGTAGAATGGATGTGGAAGATTTGTAGATTGGCCTGGGAGGAAGATGTGTCCCGGAGGATTGGAAGTCAGGTATAGTTATTCCCTTGTACAAAGGAAAAGGGGAAAAGAAGTGTGTGGTAATCATAAGGGCATTTTTCTTCTCAGTATAACAGAAAAAGTGTACTTATTGACAGAGTTACAGAAAGAACAGAGGAATTAGTTGGAGAAGAACAGGGAGGCTTTAGGAAGGGAAGAGGTTGTATAGATCAGATATTCATTCTTAGATCTTTAGTGGAAAAGTTTCTAGAGAAGGGAAAGAAGTTGTATGCGACTTTCATGGATTTGGAGAAAGCATATGACAGGGTGGATAGACAAGGATTGTGGAAAATATTAAGAATATATGGAGTAGATGGGAAGTTGTTGAATGCTGTGAAAAGTATGTATGATGGTGCTAAGGCTGCAGTGCGTGTGGATGGTGAACTAAGTGAATTTTTCTCTTTGAAGGTTGGGTTGAAACAGGGATGTGTCATGTCTCCATGGTTGTTCAATCTGTACATGGATGGGGTAATAAAAGAGGTACAAGGTAGGGTAGTGGATGTTGGAGTGGCCCTGGTGAGAGAGGATAGTGTTTGGAAACTCCCTGTACTGTTGTTTGCAGATGATACTGTGTTGTTGAGTGAAGACCAAGGGGAGATGCAAGGCTTGGTGGATGAGTTTGGGAGAATGTGTAAGAAACGGAATCTAAAGGTGAATGTAGGGAAGAGTAAAGTGATGGTCTTTGAGAGAGGTGAAGTCAGTGAATGTACAGCGAGGTTGGATGGCGAGGAATTGGAAAATGTGAGTACGTTTAAGGACTTGGGTAGTGTGATGAGTAAGGATGGAGGTTTGGAAGGTGAAGTGCTTGAAAGGGTACAGCAGGGAAGAAAGGTTGCTGGTTCTTTGAAAGCAGTGATAAGAAACAGGGAAGTGAGCGTGGAAGTGAAAAAGTTACTACATGACAGTATTGTGATACCAACTCTAACGTACGGAAGTGAAGCTTGGACGTTGTTGAAAGGACACAAGTCAAGAGTGAGAGCAGTGGAAATGAGTTATTTAAGAGGAGCCTGTGGAGTCACATGGAGAGACAGGCTGACGAATGAGGATATAAAGGAGAGTTGTGGTGTGGATGTGGATGTGATAGGAAGCGTTATGAGGAACACACTGAGGTGGTTTGGCCATGTGGAGAGGATGGAGGGTGAGAGACTGACGAAGAGAGTGTATGTGAGTGAGGTGGAGGGGGGAAGAGGGAGGGGGAGGCCGAGGATGAGATGGAGGGATGGGGTGGAGAGGTATATGAGAGAGGTGGGTGTGAGTTGGGAGCAGGGCAGTGAAATGGTGGGGGACAGGGCGACGTGGAGGCGTTTTGTTTGTGGCCACCCCAAACGAGATTGAGGCGGCTGGCAATAGATAGATAGATAGTTTCTTGTTACAGCTCAGCATTGAAGATGGAGAGATGGACGTTTTAAGCCTAGTTAAAGTGAACGGAATATATTTCAATATCAGTTGGCAACATAAAAGTAATATAACGTTAATATAACTGTCTCTCTACAGCCATGAAGATATCTCAATCCCGTAAGGGGTGGTCACAAACAAATCGCCTCCATGTCGCCTTGCCCCCTGCCATTTCGATGCCCTCCCCAAACTTACACCCCTTTTATATTAATCTCTACTCCATCTCTCCATCTCATCCTCGGTTTCCTCCTCCCCCTCCCCCCTCTCCACCTCACCCACGTACACTGTCCTATTACAGTCTCACTCGATGCTCTCTACATGGGCGAACCATCTCAGCGTTTTGCTCTTAACGCATTCCATTATATCCACATCCACACCACATCGCTCCTTCACTTCCTTATTTGCACTCTGTCTCTCCATGCAACTCCACATGCTCCCCTCCAATAGCTCTTTTCCACTGTTCTCTCTCCAAACTGCTATCTGTTGCTCAGCATGTTAGTATCTGCAAAGTAAGCGAGGAAAACTGAAGTAAAAAGCAAAAACAAATACGTGTGATACTACCTCTATTTCAAGGTTTTGCAACATAAAAAATATTAGACTAAGCGTCTTTTTTCAGGGCTTTGTTATTTCAGGGTTTTGTACCAGTCAGATAACATAAGGGAAAAGTTAAACCTGTACGCTGCCACAGTAGAAACCATACCGGCCAACCTACTGAAGCACTGGATACCAAATTAAAGGTTAAACACAAGGAATATGGGATCGAATGCCGCTTAAGGTGACCAACCAGATATTCAACTGGGCATCTGTGGAAATTTTTCAAATACTTATATCATTACTATTTTGTACAGGACCGAACGGGAATGATTATAAAGTTTAGAAACACTAACTAAAATTCAGTTGTAATACCTCATTAAGAATGATCATTTATAACCTTAAAAAAAAAAAAAATCTGTCTGGCACAACGCCCATGCAGTGCCTCGAGAAAAATCAAATATAAAAATACTTTGGCTAGTTACACTGTTTGAGGAGATTCAATATCTTCCGTGGACAAGTTAATCTAAACAATCTGTAAGCTGCATTTCAATTTTGTCAGAGAAAAAAAAAGTAATATCTTCCTAAACTACATTTCAACTCATTTACAGAAAGGCAGGATATATATATATATATATATATATATATATATATATATATATATATATATATATATATATATATATATATATATATATATATATTTCTGTAAGTGGGTAGAAGTGCAGCTTACTAATTGCATAGATTAGCTTGTGCACATAAGGTATTGATTCTCCTCATATAGTTTAACCAGCCAAAGTATTTTATACGGTATTTGAGTCTTCACGATATATATATCAGTAGGTGTGTATGCCTGTAGGTGGGATGGATAAATGTTAGTAGGTGTGAGTAGATGCTGGTTATTTTTCATCTATAATTTACCACGAAAGCATTAAATAAGGTCTAAGAAGACCGTATCTAAGCTTGAGTCTCTCTCTCTCTCTCTCTCTCTCTCTCTCTCTCTCTCTCTCTCTCTCTCTCTCTCTCTCTCTCTCTCTCTCTCTCTCTCTCTCTCTTTTACACACACACACACACACACACAAACACACACCACGATAAAGTGCTCCATGTTCGACAAACGCCCATGAGCCACCTATAATTTGAGTATTTTCCTGTATGCAGGGCCATTTATCATATCCATAATCAAGAAATATCGCCGTGAAACAGTGGTTTGGCTTTGAAGGTACAGTAATGGAAAAATCGCTACTAACGGGTACTCTCACCAACTAACTGGCATATACTGCGTTCATGGCGCTACTTCAAACAGGCCCCTTCCCTGAGTTGAACAGCTGACTGGTCTCTGAGTGGTGGAAATGTGCCTGACGTCATTTTCCCTCCATATTTATCACGCTCAAGCCAGCCACCTAAAAAAACAGAGCCACATTTTCCTGCTAACAAATTAAAGCTCGTCTGTACTGGAGCGGGGTTATGTGAAAATGAGGAGTGTAGATGGACAGATGGCGCCAAAAACCATATCGTGTAAGAGAATAATTGCAAAACTGCCAGTGATCAGGGTCATAGGTTGCCTCTGAGCCAAACGTTAGCCAGGATGAAATGAAACCAATTTTCTAAAGTAATAATATTGGTTCGTGGTAGGTGGGGGCGTCCATAGTCCACTCACTCGATGTAGTGCTGCCTCTCCCCCTCCCCGCCCTCTCTGCCCCAAAGGACAAGCTAAATGGTTCCCTGTAATCCGAGATACCATTTACTACGCTGGGTGGTAACCATATAACCAAATGACACCTGGCGATCTGGTGGTCACAGGCGTTACAACCGGATGAAGCCTTTAAGGGTTTCCATCTGAGGAGTGGTAGGGGTTTATTGCTCTTATAATGCTACTCAGGGACGAACGTGGGTGGTCAACCTTACCGTACAAGTCGGGACTGCGTAGCTCATCCTCGGGCCCCTACACTCTTGTTTATATTAAGAATTCCGTGAACAATGATCCGCAGTTTTACACACACATCTTTTTCAACTCAGGACGCTGAAGTTTGATCTAGAATGAGAACATAAAAATAGTATGTTTATCCTTTGCCTCCCCAGTATGAGGTCTAAAACATCTAAGTGCCAATCTCTTTATTTTGAATGGAGACTGACTTACTGTGGAGAGGGTAAGAGAACCAACCAGTTTCCTTGGCGCCTGTTTTTGAATAATTGTATACCTGATCAACACTGTATACCTTATTCTGTAATGCCTGGCTACTGTGGCTGCCTTTGTGGTAATATGAGCATAGAGTGTATTCTTATAGCATACATGGTTACTGCTTATAGTGTGTATCTGAGAGGAGCGCCACATGACATCTATACAACAACAGATTTTTCACTGCATAAAGAAGTTAGTTTGAGGTGTTGAGAATTGTTGTTAAGGAATGAGGTGTATAATGTCTTGAGGAAATAGGTTTGCTTCCGGTGGTGTTGTATGGCTAAACAGAGCCTCACTGCATCAGGTCAACTCTGGAGCTGTCTTCCTCGGCATTCCTACTGACTATGACCCCCAGTCTTTTAAACGCGGTGTATCCAGGCATCTCGAAATGAACGGATCTTGAATTTGGCTGTCTGTTATTTTGTTTATATTTTTCCTGGAGCGAACAATCTCTGGCTTCTTGTCTTTGGTTCCTTCTTCCTTGCATAAAAAAAAAAAAAAAACGCGACTTCAGTGTTCGTGTAAACATTGATCTTACTGGATATGGATCATTCTTGTAATGGATCCCATGTAATTACAATCCATACTGCGCGAAGTGTTTTTTGTATTCCAGTCAAATGTAATACTTTGTCAGTGGAAGCTTAAAATCAATGGAGAGTTAATTATACCGTACTGTACTCACAATTACTTAACATCTACAGTACAATTACCAGAGAATGATAGAAAATGAGTCAACTGGTTCTCTTGGACAGTGGCGGGGAATGTTTGGATCAAGTAATTATGAGGCAGATACTGGGATACTGGAGACAGCTTGTGAGAAAGGGTTCAAGATAAAGAGGTGTTCATCGCTGACGTCATGAAGTAAACTAATTCCAAGTTCATGGGCACAGACATGAGAGGCGGGAGATGACGCTGGTTAATTACTGCCTCATGTTATATTTCTTGTGTAGTTTTATCGTGGTCAGTATTTAGAAATAATATGAAGGGGTATAAGTTAGGGGGAGGGCAGCGAAATGGCAGGGGACAAGACGACATGGAGGCGATTTGTTTGTGGCCATTTCGTCCGGGATTAAGGCGCCTGGCTAGAGAGAGACATAAATAGATTTAGAAATACGATGTGAAACTGTGTATATCATGTCTTTCCAACCAACTTATTTATTATTGCATGAAATAAGTTAAATAAGTCCACCTATTCGGTACCGTGGTGACCGTAACACAAACCCGGCGATTAATTTTTACACGGCATCCTTCATTACCGCATCATTATCCTCATTATCACTACCCCGCCTCACAGCATTCATGTAATCAATATTTTGCCCTGGTGACAACTTTATTAACAAGGGAGTTTGAATAACGTCTTTCGACACCATTATTCATACTTCCGACAACGTGAGGCTGGTAATGTCTTGCCCACATCGCTGCCAATCGTGATGTAATTTGCTCACCAGTACGAAATCTCTCATTGAAGGCATTTATAGACTTTAAAAAGGTGTATGACAAATAAAACAGGTAAGGATCGTTGAATGTGTTATATACTGTTTGTAATGCTTCAATCTATCTATCTATATGAAGTACAGATTTACGTTCTGGGAGGTAGTTTGAGCCTGGCTTCCCTGGGCTTACCTGTTGAGTCAGTGAGTGTCTGGCCTATCTTGGCATGCGGTTATAGTTCTTCATCTGTCGTGCTTGGTCTTTCCTTGCTGTCTGGACCTTGCCTTACTCCATTCTGAGGCAAAATAGAAAGAGGTCAGGATGATGATGATGATGATGAAGATGATGATGATGATGATGGTTTTGTTGATGATGATGATGATGATGGTGTTGATGATGATGATGATGATGATGATGATGATGATGATGATGGTGTTGTTGATGATGATGATGACGATGGTGTTAAATATAGTGGTATGGAAGGACATCTTACTGAGTCATACCTCGTAAGGAATCATCTTCATCTTGTTCTTTCACAGACACACTGGCGTTGTGATAATTGAAGCGGTTAGTCACTGAAACGCAAGACGTATCGGAAGTTGGGATAGGTGTTACTGTTGTCCCTGTCATCATCCACATGCCCATCAATAATTGTTACTTAGTCTAATCACCTGAGCACACTCTAGCAATTGTTTCTAGAGTTGGCTAAGCGCTGGTGATGGACTGCTAGAAAATGTGGAAAACGAATGGCGAGCCAGACACGAACCAGGGTGAGCTGAGTTGGTAGGTCTGTTTTTATATTGGCTTGTCCTGGCCCTTGCTGCCAGCTTGGTATTCATCCCTTAAGCTGCTGGATGCCTATCGGAAAGCCTTTTCATGGTGCGGGACGTTTGTGAAAAATTGACTTTTTTCACTTCAGCAGTTATCATGGATGTAACTTGCTATACCCAACATACACACACACACACACACACACACACACACACACACACACACACACACACACACACACACAAATGAACTTTCTGCTTGCAAATAAAACAAACTGGAAGACTAGGTGTCTCTGTCTGAACATAGTGATGAGTTTAAGACATTTTTTTTTTTTTTTCGTCCATGCTGCTTAAGCATGTCTTGGTCCATTAGTGCCCAGGCAAAGGGGAAAGAGGCACCACGGACCACACGAGATAAAGGCGGCATCCACCCGTGTCTGGCCACTCATCAGACAGGCCTAAGCAAAATGAGGCAAACTGGAGACGCTCCCACTCATTCTATCCCGCAAGTAAAAACATACGCGATACTAGAATGGCACTCAGTAGAGCGCATACCTCTGTCAAGGCCCAACATGCAGTTCCTTTTAATTCAGTCACGTCTAATCCAATATGGAAAAAGACTACCCCCCTATAAATGCATACTAAAACCCGCTAGATCCGGAGTTTTATATGGATCCTCGCCAAACTGTACACATTCGTAGACAACGACATCCTAAATATGCCTGATTTTTTTTTTTTTTTCATCAAGATCCATGCAATACTGACTGAAAAATTTACGAAAATGTCATAAAACGCCCTATCTCGCGATGTTAAAAAAAAGTAAAAAAAAAAAAAAAAAAAGAATCCTGGATCCGCACCTTTATACGGATCCGCACCAAAATTTAATGGAGTCTATTCTGGGCCTTAGTTTCGTTGAAATCCGTCCAGAGTTTTTGTGTAATCTTGCTCACAAACCAACCAACCAACAAACAAATGGACAGGGGTGAAAACATAACCTCCTTGGCGGAGGTAACTAAAGGCCCCCCCAAGGATGGAATCACACCTGCCGCGAGCCGATACGTATCCAGCGCGGCTCTGAATATGACCTTGACCTTGACCTACTTTCACCAATTTCGAACTCGTAAGAAATTTTCATCCCTGCTACACAGCTGTAAAATTTTGTGATGATATCCTGAGCGATTGCGAAGTTATCGTAGTAATAGACAGACAGACCTTGACCTACTTTCATTAATTTCGAACTCGTAATATATTTTCATTCCTACTACACACCTGTGAAATTCTGTGATGATATATTGAGCGGTTGTGAAGTTTTCGTGCTAACAGACACACAGGCAGACAGACAAACTGAAAACAATACTCGTAGGAGATTTTCATCCCTACAACACACCTGTAAAATTTTGTGATGATATCTTGAGTGGTTGCAAAGTTACTCTGATAACAAACACACAGACTGACCTACTTTCACCAGTTTCCAACTCGTGATCGATTATTTTCCCTGCTACACACCTGTAACATTTTGTGATGATATCTTGAGCGGTTGCGAAGTTATCGTGCTAACAGACACACAGACACACACAGAGACTAACTGAAAACAATACCAGCTTCGCTATCGTGGCTGGCAACAGTACTCGAACATGACAGAGCGCTTACCTCCATCAACGCCAATATAAAGTATGATTTATGAACCAACGTCCGCTCTGCGTCACTGGCGGAGATAATCAATTCTGTGGTGTTAGTCTGCCCTGTTACGTAATCACGAAGAACGCATACCTCCGCCAACGCCAATAAAATTTATGATTTATTCCTGCACCCAGATCTGATTCCACCTCAAAATCTAATAAACCCTTCCTTGATCCGGTGCCTTCAAACGCAGCATCCTAAACTGAAATCCGATAGCAAGAAACAAACACAGACAAGCGTGAATACGTAGCCTCCATTCAGCATCGTTGGCGGAGGTAATAATCAGTGGGTGAAAGAATGAAGGGAAACGAGAGAGAGAGAGAGAGAGAGAGAGAGAGAGAGAGAGAGAGAGAGAGCTGGATAAGGCGGGAAGGAGGCAAATTCGTGGGTGTAGATTGCCATCTTGGTTGCTTTGGTATTGAATGCGCGGGAACTCAAGGACGATCTCAATGGCGGTGATGAGCAGCGATGTTATTTCTGTCTGTTGGTTTACAAGAAGGAACCACTGCCGGGAAAGATGAACGGAAAATGAGGGAAATGTATGCCAAAGAAGAAAGTTACACCAAAAGATGACTGCATTACATCAGACTGAAATTACTGACACTGGGGGGAGATTGGGCTATACATGAAGGCGCTGGTAATGATGGAAGGGGCAAGGATGTAAACAAACATGGCTGATTTGGAGAAAAGTTTCGAGTTAGCTTTAAATTGCGCCGTCCCACATCCTCCAATGAATTTCCAAAAAGTTTCCATTGAAGGGCTATACTCTTTAACCACCAGTACACATATTAGTATTTTCTCCTAGCCTTGACAAGTCTAACCGTTATATTTCTTTTAAATTAAATTAGTGGAGATTTTTTTTTTTTCGTTTTGCAGCTTATTTCACGTAGCTGAGTGGTAGAAAAAAGACAATACTACGGCTCTACATTCCCTCCATAGCACTTCTTCGTTGTTAGTACCATCGGTGAGTGCTAATCCTACGACTCCCTCAAACTAACTTGGTCCGATTATTGTCCTTTCGCAGCTTATTTCACGTAGCTCAGTGGCAGAAAAAGACAATACTGCGGCTCTGCATGCCTTCCATAGCACTTCTTCGTGACTAGCACCATTTCTGAGTGTTAATCTATTACTACAACTCAGCACTCAAGATAGAGAGAGAGGAAGTTGATGTCAAGTTAGAGTAATCGGCTTTTTTTTTTTTTTTTTTAGTTAACGACTTGAATAAACGGAAAGTGAGTCATTGGAGTCCGTATTCCCTAGCGCCTCTTCTCTAGCGATTTATTTTGGGATGAGGTTGGTTGGTATAACTCAAAACGTCATTTATGCAGATTACGGTGATAGTAGAGGGAGCTAAGTAGCGCACAAGACGGTGGTAAGGTGTAATAAGCAAAATAAATCGCCCAGGAAAAAGTGATAGGGAGCTACCTTAACCGACAGGCCTAAGAGAGAGAGAGAGAAAGAGAGAGAGAGTAGTGAGAGATGGCGGTGAAGGAAATCGCGAGGGAGGGAGGGATGGGGGCGTTAGGTGTAATGGAAGAGAGAGAGAGAGAGAGAGAACGCAGCACTCATCAATGTCAGCTGCCAGCAACTCAGCATCCCGCCGTAGTAACAGAGTGGTGGTTGAGAGGTGAGGTTGTGCTGCCCGCCTCGCCTCTTCCCTTCACTGAGCTTCGGGTAAGTGGGATGAAAGTTTTTGAAATTTTGGTGGTTTAGCCTAGCCTCTTGCCCCTTACGCTTCAGGTGGATAATAGATGAAGGACTTTTTATTGTATTTATCTGTTTAGTTATGTATTTTTTTTTATTTTTATTTTATTGCGCCTTGCCGTCTCTCTCTCTCTCTCTCTCTCTCCACATAATTTTTTCGTCCTCATGCAGCTTATTTTCCATAGCCCAGTGGCAAAAATAACAATCCTACGGCCCTTCATCCTTTTCATAGCACTTTTTCGTGACTCATCATATGCCAGTGTTAAAGCGCTACTACTGAGCGTTCAAGATGGAGGGATAGCAATTTTTCGCCAAGTTAGAGTAAACAGAGTATAGTTAGTGTCTTCTTATAACTAAATAGGATGTGTTATTGTTCTTGTGGCTAGTGTTCATCTGAAACGTGAACCCGGTGGACTGCAGGCTTAATTTGCCCTCGTAGTCACGAAGTGCTGTGGTGTCACCACATGAAGGCGTCTCTCTCAAACACCCTATGACAGTGTTTTGATTTTTTTAAATATTTTTTCATACCCTGCCATCTAGCGGTGAACTATTAAAGTCAGGAGAAATGTTTAAAAACATATAATAATAATCGATGCGTTCCAAAATAGTTCAGCTTTTCACAATGCTGTAGTTCGCTTGATTTAACTTGTCAAACTATTTCGCCCTTTTGCACCTGGCTTCAGGTAGGGGTGACGTATTTCGTGTTTTAGTTTAGCCCTCTCTCTCTCTCTCTCTCTCTCTCTCTCTCTCTCTCTGCACAATCAAATCGCCTCCATATCGCCATGTCCCCTTACAATATGTCTGCCCCCCCCCCCAGCTCTCACATCCCTCTCTCATCCATCACTCCATCCCTCTATCACAACCTGTCCCCTGACTTTCTCTCCCCCTGTATCTCACACACATTCTTCTAGTTAGTCTCTCACACTCCATCTTCTATCGCTACAACCATTTTTCGCACTGAAGGGGTTAAATAAGACCTTCATTAACCCCTTCAGTGTTTATGTAATCAAAAAGATGAATAAAATCGTCTGGAGGATGCAAAAAACCTTAACCCCTTTCTACTCAGTGCAGGGTGGATTTGACTAGTAACTAAGGAGATTCGACAGCCAAGTGTAGTCTTATTAGAGTGGATTTGACTAGTAACCAAGGGGACACGATGGCCAAGTGTAGTTTTATTAGAGTAAATTTGAATAGTAACCAAGGAGACTCGATTGGGTGGTGTATTTGATCAGTAACCAAAGAGGCTCGATGACCAAGTGTAGTTAGACTGGAGGGTTGATTTGAGTAGTAACCAAGGAGACTGGACTGGAGGGTGGATCTGACTAGTAACCAAGAAGACTGGACTGGAGAGTGGGTTTGAGTAGTAACCAAGGAGACTCGATCAAGTTCAGTTAGATTGGAGGGTGAATTTGACTAGTAACCAAGGAAACAATGGTCGTGTCCTCAGATTGGAGGGTGAATTTGACTAGTAACCAAGGAGACTCAATGCCCAAGTGTACAGTAGTTAGATTGGAGGGTGGATTTGATTAGTAACCAAGGAGACTAACTATAAAGCTAACCAATGATAAACTAACAATAATAAAACTAATGATAATAAAACTAACAATATTAAAGCAATTTCAAAACACACTCACTATTTTTCGTTGTTTAAAAAAGCTGTGGACCACTAACACTACACTCTTTTCACTCTAAACTGGCCTAAAATTGCAATCGCTCCATCTTCAGTGCTGCATTGTAACAGTAGATTAAAACGAGAGTAGGATGCTAGTCACGAAGAAGTGCTACGGTGAGAATGTAGAGCCGTAGCATCGTCCTTTCCCGCCTCCACTGAGCTGCGTGAAATATACTGCATATGGACGAAAATCTGGGCCAAGTTAAGGTGAAAGAATTATAGTGAGAGAGAGAGAGAGAGAGAGAGAGAGAGAGAGAGAGAGAGAGAGATGGTAAAAAGGGGAACAGACCATTGAGTGGAAATAGACAGAGGAAAGGAGAGGGAGAGGAGAGAAGAGAAGGAAAAGAAGAGGAGAGAGAGAGAGAGAGAGAGAGAGAGAGAGGGGCTGGAAATGAACACCAAGAGTTATGTAACTTGTAAAGTGAAGAAATGATTTAGGGAAGATGAATAATAAAAAGATGGAAGAAAATGGCAACAGATCCTTAGCCCTTTCACTACGATGCATTACTATAGTTTGAATTCAGCTTCGGGCGTTCGTAGTTGTAGTAGTAGTACTGTGGTTGTTGTTGTTATGGTGGTAGTAGTAGTAGTAGTTGTTGTTGCTGTTGTTATGGTATAAGTTGTAGTAGTAGTAGTAGTAGTAGTAATTGTTGTTGTTGTTGTTGTTATGGTAGTAGTAGTAGTAGTTGTTGTTGTTGTTATAATGGTAGTAGTAGTAGTAGTAGTAGTATCTGTAGTAGTTTGCATTGCGATTGCACCAAAGACTTTACTAATGTCTGTTGTTGTTAGAAGTGCATGGTGTGCAGATTGTGATGAACTAATGGTGCCAGGTATGTTTTGTGTGAGGTTGGTTAGCAAGAAATTTGCGGAGTGTACAGCAGTGTTCAACAGCCGCGTTGTTGTGAGGGAGCAAAGGGGACGCGAGGTATGGCTTTAGGATTTAGGCGTTGCGTTATCTTGGACAGGACAGGATGAAGAGTTGTGTTATCTGAGTTCTTCCATGATACTGAGGACAGAGGCGAATAACTGACTTGTTTGACCATATCTTGCCACGGTTGGTGTGGACAATTTTATGCATCATTTAGCTGTTGGAGTTTCCTAAGAGTTTGCTGTTATCAGATGTTTGAGTATATCTGAATGTCTGGTGATACTGAGACCTTAAAATTAAGATTGACCAGGGCGCCTGCGGGCTTCTGGCCTTTGGTTCCTTCTTCCTTGTAAAAAAAAAAAAAATAGTATGGACACTAAGTCATACATTCTTTAGATGGTCGGAGTCCGTAATTTTTAAACTGACGAGTATTCCTTCCTAGTGTTCTTTAACCGCTAAAATTTGAATGTTCCGTTGATACTGTGAACGTATGGGAATGAATGACTCCCGACATAAACATGATTATAAAATTAGTGCGCTTTTATTTTATTTATTTAGTTATTTATTTTATTATTATTATTATCTTGTTGTTGTTGCTGGCAGTACCTACCCCTGACAGTTGGACGGGATTTAGGCTATCAGCACAATCGACTGTCACTCTAAAATTTTTGAATATTTCGTGATTTTGAGAACTGAGGGGAATGAATGACCCGAGTGTTTGGTATGGTCACTTTAAATCATGCATTCTTTATTTTCCTAGAGCCACCCTCACCCGATGCTGGCTTACGTAACCCCTTCAGTCCGATGATGTCTAATTCTGGCTGTCTGGAAAATGTTGCTATGCTTTGAAGAGGCCATTTGTAGTGCGAAGATTAGACACATCTAGCCTAACCTAACCTAACCTAAATGAGAGTAACTGCTTTACATAATTTAACCCTCCCCACCCCACACAAAAAAAAAGACGAAGCATTTGATAGGATAGTAAACAATTTGGTGTGGGGGATTATGGTCACGTAAAAATGATCTGGAGGGAAGTTACGCTAAAAGGTTATTAATGGGGGAGGGGCATTGACGTCAGACCACAAGATATTCATAGGGAAATTTAAAGAAGGCTGGACTGGCATGAGTTATACATACATTATCCTCGTTTTCTCTTGGTACACCCAGGCGCCCAGTCGCTAGGGCGTTATGGGTTTGGTCCTGCTTGTCTGTCATTAACCATCTGTCTGTCTTTTTTTCTGTCTGCCTGTCCTTGTTGTCTGTCCGTCTTTCTGTCTGTCTGTCTTTGTCTCTCTGTCAGCAGTATTACGTCTAAACTATTAGATGGATTTACACCAGTTTCAGTTCAAAATCCGAATAACGAACCCATGAGAATTACCCGGAAGGCATCATGAGAGGCTTAAGTTCATTTTTCAGTTGATGTGTAATCCGTAATTTACAGGGAATTATGTAACCAGGGCATTAAAACTGTAACGCGGCACATGAAGGCTATCGGGAACTTTAGGGAAGGAAGGGGGGGGGGAGCAGAGATCATACCCATAATTAACCTATTTTAATATTCCTTATTTTATAGACAAATTTATTGAACTATGAAAAGACCTCCTGCAATGGAGTGAATGACGGCCACCTCTACCCCCTCCAGTGCGAAAAGTCTCCCTTGCTGCATAAAATCCTCTGTAGACGGCAAGAATTAAGTGAAATATCATCGCAGTGAAGGGGTTAACTGTCAGCCTCTCGTGACTACCTCTCAGCTGATTATATTTGTTTGGTTTTTGATGGGAAGGAGTATTATAAGTCATTCACTTTAACCTGGCCCAAATTTTTATTTTTTTGCAGCGTATTTCACGTAGCTCAGTGGCAGAAGACAGTACTGTGGCTATACTTCCTTCTTGTAGCACTTCTTCGTGACTATAATTCCTTTTAACTTGGCCCAAATTTTCGCCCTTTTGCAGCTTATTTCACGCAGCTCAGTGGCAGAAAAAGACAATACTACTGCTTTACATCCTTTCCCTAGCACTTCTTCGTGATTAGCACCATATTCAAGTGTTAATCTAGTGTAATAACGAAGCAACGAAGAGCGTTTTTAAATTTAGAAAGCTTGCCATACCAAAACACACGAGAGAGAGAGAGAGAGAGAGAGAGAGAGAGAGAGAGAGAGACCTAGAGGAATAAAGGGAAGTACAGAAAGGGATTAAGTTCTTTATTTTTCATCTTTATTTTTTTTTTTCAGTCTATACGATGCCCGAATGGTAGAGAAAAATAGCGTTTTAATAAAGGCTAAACATTGTAGGATTATGGAGTTCAAACGTTGTAGGGTAATGGAGATAGAACCCGAACGTCAGAGAAATAGAGAGCTTACATCGAGCCTAGAGCCCAAACGTTAGAGAAATAACGTTTCTATAGCGCCCAAACGTTAAAAAAGAGCTTAATTAGAGGCCAAACGTTAGAGAAATAACGTTTAAATAGAGCCCAAACGTTTAAAAAGGAGCTTAAATAGAGCCCAAACGTTTGAGAAATAAAGTTTCAATAAAGCCCAAACGTTAGAGAATTAAAGAGCTTCAATAGAGTCCAAACGTTAGAGAATTAAAGAGTTTAAATAAAGCCCAAACGTTAGAGAATTAAAGAGCTTAAACAGAGTCCAAACGTTAGAGGAATGAATTTAAACAGAGCCCAGGCATTAAAGAAATGAAAAGTTTAAATAGAGCCCAAATGTTAGAAAAATAAAGTTCTTAAATAAAGCCCAGACGTTAGAGGAATAAAGTGCTTCAATAGAGTAAAGAGTAAAGAACTTAAACTAGAGCCCAAGCTATAAAGAAATAAAGAGTTTAAAATAGAAACCCAACGTTACAGGAATAAAGAGCTTAAACAGAGCCCATACGTTAAATGAAGAGCTTAAACGGAACCAGAAATAAAGAACTTAATATAGCCGAAAATCAGAGGAGTAAAGAATATAAACGGAACCCAAACGTTAGAGGTATAAAGAGCTTAGAGCCAGAAATGAAGAACTTAAGTAGAGCCCAAACCCTAGAAAAAGATAGTGCTTGAATAGAGCCCTGACCTTAGAAAACCAAAGCTCTTAAAATAATTTCTATTTTTCTTCGCCATCCATTCTTACCCACCAGTCAAAATGGAACAGATAAACACACTTTTAAGGACAGCCAAAGTACGTCCACGAATGCGTATCGCCCGCCATCACCGAAAAACTAAATCAGTAATCCTCTTGCAATCGGAGGCATATCATCACAGCTTCTCCCAAATCTACTCACTTCAAGTCACATATCCCGGAATACTGCCCACAAAGTTTGGATACAATTCGCCTATTTGATTTTGGAATATTTTGGTAACAGACAGACACATACACAGACAGACGCAGGCGATAATTATTATTTATTCAAGGCCTCCATAATTTTAATAGTGGGTGTGACGTGGCTTGTCAAGGAAGATGGGGAGCTAATTAAACATGTCAGCTGTTTCTGATAAAAAATTTTCAATGTACAGAGACGCTTTTGATTCGGGGTTAAATTTTTGTGTATATAATTACTACGTTTTAACCCCTTCAGTGCGAGACATGTTTCCAAAATTGTCCAAATTATTTTCTGGACAAAGAGCCTATTACTGTATTGGACAAAACTATCATATGTTCATTCACTGTCCATCTGTCTGATCAATCTATATATCTATCTTTTTGCCTATCTATCCATCTGTTTATCTATGTACAATCTATCTATCTATCTGTTTATATGTAGGAACTATCTGATACCATATTTTCACTCGCTTTAGGGCGCTGGAGAGGGACGCCTTCACGCGGTGGCACTGATATAACCGACCGATTCCACTGCCCGGTTATACAAACGTCCCTCAGCTCTCTCTCTATCCTCCGTAAAGGGAATAGTGAACCCCAAGGCAGGGCAAAGTCAGTCTGCAGTCCACCGAGTTCACTTTTGGGGTGGACCTGGGGCTACAACTACTATCTGTCTATCTATTGCCAGACGCCATAATCCCGTCGGGGTGGCCACAAACAAACCGCCTCCATGCCACCCTGTCCCCTGCCATTTCACTGCCCTGCTCCCAGCTCACACCCCCTCTCTCGTATGCCTCTCCGCTCCATCCCTCTATCTCATCCTTGGCCTCCTCCTCCCTCTCCCCCCCTCCACCTCACATACACTCTCCTCGTCAGTCTCTCACTCTCCATCCTCTCCACATGACCAAACGAAACTACTATTACTACTTTTTAACCCTCCAGACTTAAGCATCTTTCCTTAGTTGATGGAAATGCATTACGTACAAAGAGCTTTTATTGTGCTGGGGAAATGAGTGATTGCGTATGGTATGGGAGAGAAGGGGGAGGTAAGCTGGGGGGGGGGGGGAGGCAGCGAAATGGCAGGGGACAGGATGACATGGAGGTGATTCGTTTGTGGTCACCCCTTACGGGATTAAGGCGACTGGCTATAGATAGATAAATAGATAGATAGACAGATAGATAGTACTGTGTTTTTCGAGCCCAGTCTTTTAACTCTCATCAGTACTCGATGTTCTTGCTTGCCTGAGAGAAACCGTCTGGTGGTAGAAAGATTAAACATGATAGAGGCTTTGGAAGATGGTGTACTAGTAGTAGTAGTAGTAGTAGGAGGAGGAGGAGGAGGAGGAGGAGGAGGAGAAGGAGTAGGAGTGGGAGTAGTAGTAGTAGTAGTATCCATAGTAGTATTCGTAGTAGTAGTAGTGGTAGAAGTAAAGTTAGTGGTGGTAGTAGTAGTAGTAGTAAAGGTAGTAGTAGTCGTAATAGTAATAGTAGCAGTAATAGTAATAGTAGTTAATGGTAGCAGGAGCAGTAGTAGTGAAAAAAATCATCTCTGATAAAATTAATTCTTATACAGATACTCCGTTTTAGAATGGAAGGAATGTTAATCACCTGCTAATTCTGTTTAATTGTAAGGTATTTTTATGTCTGTCTATCTATTTCTATCTATTTTCGGGTATTTTTTCTCTTATAAAATTAATTCATATTGACACTTTTTTTTTTATAGTGGTGGGAAAAACATAAATGCCTGTTTATATAGAATTAGACTTTTTTATATTCTCATTTATTTATTTATTTATTTATTTTCTGATCCCAGGTTTTAAGGTCGCTTGAGTAAAATTATTCCTGAGGTAAATGAAATCATCCAGAGGTAATTAGTCTGTCAGTCTACCCACCTGCTTACCCACCTGCTTACCTACCTGCCTACCTACCTGCCTACCTACCTGTCTGTCTGTTTGTGTTTGTATATATCACTGTCTGTCTGTATTTGTGTATATCTATCTATCTATCTATCTGTCTATTAGTTTTATCTATCAATATCTGTCTATCTGTCTCATTCTTATCTATCTATCTATCTATCTCTTCCAATCCCTTTTTGCCCCGTCATAGAGTAAGGGCCAGGTGCTAGGCCACTCATTCTCGAAATTCAAGGCCTTTTTGACCAGTCGCTCTTCCCTGAGTGGCGAAGGAATGATCACAAATGAGTCCCTTCCACGTCACCCTGCCCACCGCCATCACACTGCACTTCCTCCAACTCACCCCTCCTCTCTCCACACCATCCCTCCATCTCAAGTGTGTAGTGAGTGTGGAGAGATAGATAGATAAATAGATAGATAGGTTGGTAGGCAGATAAAGATGGAAATAGAGATAGATAGACAGACACAGATAGATGGATGGATGTATAGATAAAAATAGTGATGGACTAATTGAGAGAGAGAGAGAGAGAGAGAGAGAGAGAGAGTGAGAGATTGCATAACTCACAACGCAGTGGGTATGGCGAGCTGGTATGACATCAGTATGAAGGCGATATAATTCCAGGTATAGGAGTTGTCCAGTTCCCTCAGGTGAAAACATAGGGACAGCAGCAAACATGTCCTACGCCCTGATGGACACGGCCGAATTGCTACGCCGTGGGCGAGGGATGGCGCGGCGTGGGTGTGCAGGCGAGAGATAGTCCGATGGATGACTGTTGTTTACTTTCTCACCTGTTTGCCTGTCGGGGCGGGGGGGGGGGATTTGGAGGGTCTGGAGGCTGGGATTGCACTGGGATTACGCTGGGATTACGTGTCAAGGTCGTACGGGTCATAGAGAGGGGATTACTGAGTGGAGGAATCCGTATAACTACATTCTAATACTGGGATTACAATGGGATTACATTTGAAGGTCGTGAGGATTTCTGGGAGGCGATTTTGAGCTTACGAACCATTATAACTACATTTTAATATCAGGTTTACATTTGGAGGGCCAGCAGGATTACTTTTAAGCCCGTATGAACTTAAAAAGGCGGGAGATTTGAATGGGGGGATTATATTTACCGTGGTATTCAATTCTGTAATCCTTTCGCCTCCCCTGTCTCTCTCTCTCTCTCTCTCTCTCTCTCATCGCTGGATTTATTGAGGAGCAAATGAAAGGTAATTAAAAGTATATCTATCAGTCTGTCTGTCTATCAATTTATCTATCTATCTGCCTGTCTGTCTGCCTTTGTCTATCTGTTTATCTATCTGTCTAAATATCTATCTATCTATACATGTCGCTGTCTGCCTGTCTATCTATCCACCTACCTACCTGTCTATCTGTCTATCTATCTGTTTGTTTGTCTGTCTGTCTGTCAGTCTACCTACCTATCTATCTGTCCATCCATCTATCTATCTGTCCCTGTCTGTCTGTCTTCCTGTCTGTCTGTCCACCTATCTATTTATGTATCTATCTAACTATCTTTCTTTTGTATTCTCATCGGTTAAGGAAGCTCCCTAACACCATTTCCTAAGCGATTTATTTTGCTTATTACACCTTATTGTCCTCTTCTGTGTTGCATAAATCTTTCCAACATCGCCATACTCTGCATAAATAACGTACAAAAGGACATTACCCAGCCATATCCAAAAATAAGTCGCTATGGAAGATGTGTTAGGGAGCCTCCATACCCAACGCGAATACCTGCCCATATTATCGTCAGGTAAGAAAGCTCCGTAGCACCTTTTCCTTAGCGATTTATTTTTGATATATGGCTGGTTAATGTCCTTTTGTACGTTATTTATGCAGAGTATGGCGATGTTGGAAGGATTTACGCAACACAGAAGAGGACAGTAAGGTGTAATAAGCAAAATAAATAGATTAGGAAAAGGTGTTAGGGAGCATACGATCGAGGAATTATTTAAAAAGACTGAATTTGAAATTAAACTTGGAGGTCATGCGAATTTTTGAGAAAGGAGAGAAATTTTGTGCAGGGAAAATATTCGTTTTTTTTTTTTTTTTTTTTTTTTTTTTTTTTTTTGCCTATCGACCATTGAGGCCGAAGCCTCTGGTCATTAAGGCAAATATATATATATGTATATATATTGACACATATATACATATATATACAAACATATATATATACATACATACATACATACACACATCCATGCATATGAACATACACACTTTCATGCACACGTACATATATATATAATAATTTTTATTTTATTATTTTTTTGTAGTTTTATTTTTATTATTTTTTTTTAATTTTTTATATTTTTAACCTTATATTAGTTATGAACAAAATTACTAATCTAAAGACCCTAAAACTAACCATCCCAACAGAGAAATCGCTAACCTATACTAAATCCTAAGAGACAAATAACTAGACCTACACTAATGTTCAAAAAGCCTCGACCAAGAGAACACCATCGACTGCAGATATGTAATGCTTTTCTACATTACATACCTGCACTCATCACCTGATGACTGTCAGTCGAGGCACAACCTAATATAGGGGACATCAATATATGAAAGGGAACCAGACGAGTCAGGAACATTTCCATATACGTCAGCTGTCGTCCCTAATTAGAATAACTTAAGCAAGATAATATAATGTATTTACATAATTTATACAAAAATTGAAGAACCTCGCCCAGCAGACTACCATCGACTGCAAGTGCCCAATACCTTCCTATATTGCACACTTGCACTCATCAGCTGGTGACTGTCAGGCAAGGAATTTGGCTTAATGTAGGGGACATCTATATTAGAAATAGATCGGTGGGAGGAGGAACTATTTAAAATATGTCAACTGTCAACCCTAATTAATATTACAATATGTACATATTTACTGTTCATAAAAACCATAACCACACAGTAAAAAAGTCACATCACTCTGATCAGTCCGGTCTCTCTCAAGAAAGCCATCAATTTATCAGTCATAACAATGTCCCCATCACCCAGGATGGTGGAAAGGGTGAAGGGGACGTCTACTGCGCCGCAGTAATTCATAAGTGAAGCGCGTTCACGAATAAAAACAGCGCAGGATGATATGACTGATAGATAACACCGCATTACAGATGTCACAGTGGGGTGGGAAGCGTCTTTCCATATAAGGTTTTATGTGGGTTACAATGGTGGCATTCAGCCGTAGCCGTGCCAACACTTTTTCTTCTAGGCGACTGGGACGGTTGGCAGTGTCCCAGTCCTTGGAGTACGGCTTACAAGTTGGAATTTTTAGTCTGGTCCACTGACCTTGCCACAGAAGATTTATTGATTTCTTTCCGAGAGATAGACTCGACCGTAGATCACGAGGAACGTCCCAAGTCTCCTCGAGCTCCACAGCCGACTTTGCAAGTAAGTCAGCCTGCTCATTGCCGTAGATACAACAATGACCAGGCACCCAGATCAGCGTGAATGACTTGTTGCATGAATGCAACTTATTAACGAAGCGGCCCTGGATCTCATGAGAGTCCGTATTGCAAGATGCAATTGCCTGAAGGGCTGATTTTGAATCTGAAAATATGACAAATGAGTCATGTCTAGAATTGAGAGCATAGTCTTTGGCTTTGTCAATAGCAAAAAGTTCTGAAGTAAACACAGATGTATGACTCGGGAACCGATACATGAGGGCACATTCAGTCGACCAAACACTTGCACCAACACATTCACTCGACTTGGAGCCGTCGGTGTACAATTGATGGGACCCCAAGTGACGATCAATGATGTTACGAAACAAGTGGTGGACCTCCGCCTCCGGCGCCTTGGCCTTTGGTGCTGGGAGCCATGTAACATCGAGTGTAAAGCCGGGTGGCTCCCAAGGCGCTATATTTTTAAGCACCAACTTGTCACAGTCACTGGGGTCCACATCAAGCTCCTGAGTCAGTAAGTGCGAGGCGGCAAGTGGTCACGCACCCCCGCAGAAGGTGGTGGTATTGACGCAGAGGGGTACAGGCCACATTGCCGATATTACTTTTTCTTAATGTCCTTACACCATAGGACAAGGCCAGGTGGTCACGGCGAATACGGAGGAGGCACATTCGCCTCCACTTCCATACGAGCTACACGGGTACACCGGACAGCTCCAAGACACATTCGCAAACATTTATTCTGCAACACATCCAATCCTGTCAGAGTGGCATCGGATGCCGAGCCATACACCTGTGCGCCATAGTCTAGCTTCGATCGAATAAGGGACTTATACACCATTAATAAAGATTTTCTGTCGGCACCCCAGGTAGTACCCGCTTAGGTACTTGAGGACATTTAACGGTTTTATCACATCGAGCAAGCAAAGTATTAACGTGAAGTTTAAAATTCATTCTACGATCAAAATGTATTCCTAAAAATTTTACAGAATTTTGAAAAGGTACCGCCTGATTATCCAAAGTTAAGCACAAATTAGGTACGTTACGATTAGTGAAAACTATAGCAGCACACTTACGTACGGAAAACTTAAATCCCCACTGCAAGGCCCATTGGTGAACGGAGTCAAGGGCTGCTTGAATCCGCCCAGCCAAAAATTGTGCATTACGGGAAGAGTGCCATATTGCACAATCGTCAGCGTAGAGTGAGTATTTAAGATTCCTCGGGGATGGGAGCTGATGACAGAATATCATTGATCATAATACTAAATAAAGTAGGACTAAGCACACTTCCCTGTGGCACCCCGTTTTCCTGGATAAATATATCCGATGTTACGTTACGGGGCAATTTGACAGAGAAAGTTCTGTCCCTTAAGAAATTTGAAATAAAAACAGGCAAATTTCCTCTTAAACCATAAGCATAGAGCTTCATTAGTACACCGTGTCGCCAGGTCATGTCATAGGCTTTATGGATGTCCAGGAACACCCCTATCATGAATTCTTTATTGGCAAATGCCTCTGCAATACAATGCTCCAAATTCATTAAATGATCTAGTGAACTTCTGTATTTACGGAAGCCACATTGTTGATCATTTAACAAATTCTTCGACTCTAAAACAAAAAGAAGCCTATTGTTAACCATTCGTTCCATGACCTTACATAGACAAGAAGTCAACACAATAGGACGAAATGAAGTGGGATTCATAAGACGACCAGCCTCTTTGGGTATCGGTATGATGTGCGCAAAGTGCCATGAGTTTGGGAACGTTCGAGACGCCCAAATCTCATTGTACACGTTAACATCTTAATCAGGTTGTCCTGATTAAGATGCTGGATCATACCGTACGTGATGGTGTCTGGTCCAGGGCTGGTGTCTTTACAGGATTTAAGGGCAAGGAGCAGTTCATCTAGCGTAAACTCTTGGTTGTACGGGGAGTCTACGTCTTCTGTGGCAAAGTCTAATATCTGTAGCTCAGCCATGCATTTATGATGTTGGAAACGCGGGTCATAATTGGCTGAGCTACTTACATGAGAAAAACTCCTGGCGAGGATGTTAGCAACGTCCACGGGCTCGTCATAGATGTTATTAACCTGCAAGGTGGTAATGGGGAAATATGGGCCTTTATTATTTAATAATCTGATAGTGGACCAGACTTTATGTAATGGTGTTGTACGAGTCACCGTGGACACAAAGGACCGCCAGGAGTCACGTTTGGCCCTTCTTATTATTCTCCTTGCCTCAGCCCGTGCCTGCTTGTATGCAATAAAATTTTCCTCAGTGGGCTGACTATCAAAAATCCTGTATCTCCTATTGCGTTTTCTTAAAGCTTGTCGGCAATCCGGCGTCCACCAATGTGCTCTATGCTTCGCATGAACTGTAGAAGTCTTGGGAATAGCAGCCTCAGCTGCGTGTAATATGGAAGTAGTTATATTTTCGACCTTAACATCTATGGTCTCCCCAGATATATCTAAATTGGCGATCCTTGAGAAGGATCCCCAATCTGCTTTCTTATAGTTAAATTTTGGAGGTGGTGGGTCCGAAATGATGTCATGTGTATAAGAAAGACAGATGGGTAAATGATCACTTCCCAAGGAGTCGTCGTAAGGGTCCCATGAGAGATCTTGATGTATACCAGGGGAGGCCAAAGATAAGTCAATGGCCGAAAAGTTACCAGTACGATCATCTACACGAGTCGCTCTACCATCGTTCAGAAGACAGAGGTTGGACTGTAGTATTAGGTCGGCTACTTGCTCCCCACGACCATCAATCCTCAAGCTACCCCATTGATAGTGATGGGCGTTAAAATCGCCCAACACTAACTTATTTCCAGGCAGATGTTCCACCAGTGAATTTAAAGCATCACTATCAATGGGGCCATGTGGAGGACAGTACAGAGAGCAAATAGACAGATACGTGTTATTAAATTTTACTCTGCACGCGACCGCTTCCAGAGTAGAATTTAGAATCACTTCCGTTTGTGGGTGTGATTTGTGTGTGTAAATGGCAACTCCGTGACCTTCATATCTTCTATACGAGTGGTAGTGTTTGAACTGTGGAGGATCAGGACGATCCACCAGGCGCGTCTCCTGTAAACAAACAACGTCTGGCCTGTGTATAGAAAGCAAGATTGCTATATTGTGTAACTTATTCCCATTACCTCTACAATTCCACTGTAATAGGGTGAATGCGGCGGTTTAAGATTTTCGTTGGGGGCCAGTGTGCTTCGTCTTTTTTTGTCATCGCCAGAAGGCGGCGACTACCGGGGACCTATCCCGGTGCTTGTTCATGGAAACCTCCATATTATCGTCAATTAAGAGGTTCCCAGACTCCCCGAGGGAAGAGCTAACCTTCCTCTCCCTCGCTGGAGTGGGAACTGGAAGAACGTGAGGACGAGACTGTTTTGTGAGGGTGGTCAGATTAATCTTATCAGACTTGTCGGGCTTCGATTTTTGCCGCACCGACTGCGAAGGAGCAGCGGCAGCCTGAGAGTAAGAAGTGGCGGCAGGGATGTCTGTAAGAGAGTTGGAACGTACAGGGGGTCTAGACTTAGAGGTAGGGCATGTGGCATGTGGAGCGAAGGTAAGGTCAGTCTGTGTCTCCACAGTGCACATCACGGGACAGGACACAACCGCCGATGCATAGGAGACATTAGGCTTGGGAGTTGCATGCAACTCCTTCACCTTCTTCCTAGCATCGTAAAAGGATATGCCCTCAGTCGCTTTCACTGTGCAGACCTCTTTCTCCTCCTTCCACTTGGGACAAACCCTTGAGGAAGTGGAGTGAGCATCCTTACAGTGAAAGCAGCACTCAGTCTCGGATGTACAGTTGTCAGCAGAGTGACCTACAGCCGCACACTTGCCACACACGATGTTGGAAGCCCGACAAGCCTTTTCATGATGTCCATAGAGCTGACATTTTGAACAACGAAGGGGATTCGGGATGTACGGTCTTACATTTACAATTTCATATCCTACTTTGACATTTGTAGGTAGAAAAACTTTGCCAAAAGTGAGGATAACTGTGGCTGTCTTCGTCCTTACACCTTCCTGATAACTGATGAGCAAGTTCCTGTATGATTTCTTCCTCATCACCATGAGATCCCTGCAAGTGATAACACCCTTGCAGGAATTCATGGATGTTGGGATCTTGGCCTCGATATCATGACAGTGAAACTTACGCAGCTTTAGCAAGTCTTTCACCTGAGCAGAATTGAATGTCTTTACTAGGAAGTCTCCATTTCCAAGTTTTTTAACTTGTTCCACCTCTCCCGCACAGTGGTCAATCACCTTCTTGACAATGAAGGGATTGAGTCTGGACAGGGGAGTAGAACCTAGCGCATGAAGAGTTACAAAGGTCGCGTTATTTACAGGGATGTCAAGAGGGAACGAGTCTGGCGTCCGTCAGTCTGGGGCCGGTCAGTAACGGTAGGAGTGTCGTCAGGACTACCTCCCCCTGAAGGGGAGGAGGCAGTAGGGGGGTCCATCATAGCTACCACTTCGTAAGGGGAAGTGGGAAGAAAGAGAAAAACAACCAAGGGATAAATTGCCCGGGGAAAAAACACCTAGTCTGAGATTACCCTCTCAAACCACTCTCGGGAGGACGCGCCCGTGTGTAACTCACACCCCAGAGCGATCAGTGGGGGGTACACTCCAGAGGTGAGTAAGCAAAGGCAATCTCAGGAAACAGATATAGACACTTACTATATCTACTAAGGCCAGGGAGGAAAATGAGATCTAGCTAACCTAACTTTATTGAAAAACGCCCTAGTGGCGAGGAAAACAAAAAGCTAAGGCCGGTGAGGCAACCCTGCAGCTAGACGAGAGCTCAGAAACACGTCCTCACTCTTCGCAACCATCCATCAAAGTCCAATATTCGTAAAATGCTGATATTGGTTTTATATATCAAGGCTGCAGAGAGAGAGAGAAAGAGAGAGAGATAAAGAGAGAGAGAGAGAGAGAGAGAGAGTTTTCAGAGGATTATTGTACTTGCATGCTGATATTGGGATTACATTTGAAGATCAGGGTTCAGGCGTCTGGCTATAGGTAGATGGATACGAGTAGATAGACAGACAGACAGACAGACAGATAGAAAGATAGACGAGTTGTTGAGAAAGAGAAGTTTGGAGTGGAAGAATTATCCTTGTTATCTCTGAAATTTGAAAGTCAGAAAATTTTTTTAAAAAGGAGAACAATTTTGGAGTGCCTGAATTATACCTGTATGCTAAACGTCTTAATTACATTTTCAAGTCGCATAAAATTTTGAAAAAGGGAGATTTTGAGTGGAAGAATTAGATATATATACTCCGTTCACTCTCACTAGGCATTAAAACTGGCATCACTCCATCTTGAATGTTATGGCAAGAGATTAGCACTAGAATATGGTGCTAGTCACGAAGAAGTGCTATGGTAAGGGTGGAGGGCCGTAGTAATGTCTTATTCTGCCACTGAACATCGGGAAATATACTACAAAAGGACGAAAATTTCCGACAACTGAAATGAAATATGCATACTAGTATAGTGAGGCTGTGTGTGTGTGTGTGTGTGTGTGTGTGTGTGTGTGTGTGTGTGTGTGTGTGTGTGTGTGTGTGTGTGTGTGTGTGTGTGTGTGTGTGTGTGTGTGTGTTTTCAGAATAAAACAACTTTCTCCTAAATTTGTTGTTACAAGTCTTGGGTCTGAATAATTCACGACAAGACACGCAGTTCTGAGTAATTGTCCTTGATGAACTTCCACAGCTCACACTACAAACTACACACTGCCACACTTCACACCACACACTGCCACACTTCTCTTAGTCACACCACATACTACCACACTTCACATTGCCCCATCACACACTGCCACACCTCCCACTACCTCACTAAACACTGCTACACTATCTGCTGCCACACCACACACAACCGCACCTCACACTGTCACACCTGATGTATCCAGTACCACACATTCCCACACGCCACACATCACAGCACACACTCCCACACCTCACACTACTACATCTCACACTACCACATTACATATTGTCACATTTCACACTGCTATACCACACACCGCCATGCCTCATGCTGTCACACCACACACACACTGACACATCAGGCACTGCCACATTTCACGCTGCCATACTACACACACACACACACACACACACACACACACACACACACACACACACACACACACACACACACACACACACACACTCCTCACAGCCCCACCTCACACTACGACACAACGTAACACATTACCACACTACACACACACACACACACACACACACACTCCTCACAGCCCCACCTCACACTACGACACAACGTAACACATTACCACACTACACCTTGCGCCTCACACTGCACACTACGACACCACACCACACACCATCACACCTCCCATCTCCTACACACTTACCTAGCACATATTTTCCTTTACTCCCAAGCCTGACCTTCCTTTTGTACGTGCCAAAGCTTTGTTAGAGTATTATTTTCATCGATGGTGGTGGAGAGGGAAGCCTTCACGTGGTGGCACCGATATAACTGGGTGGCTGCTCTACCCGGCTATACAAACGTCCCTTAGCTCCCTCCCTATCCCCCAAAAGTAAGATGAGGGACTGTACAGGGACAACTTCAGCCTATAGTCCACTGGGTTCAAGTTTCAGAAGAACCTGGGGCTGCAACAACAACTACTACCATTCACCGGTTCAATTTCCCTTTCTGCTTCTAAATTTCCTCTTCCAGGTAATATTTCTAAGCTGACGGAGGCTTAATATTTCACCTCTTCTTCATAATTTCCACTTCCGGCTAATATTCCTAAACTGATAGGGACCTAGTAGACTTCCTTGTCTACAGATGATGCTCTTTGATATAATGTGTTAGGGAGAAGTGTGTGTGTGGGTGTGGGTGTGGGTGGGGGTGTGGGGGTGTGGGTGTGTGGGTGTGGGTGTGGGTGTGGGTGTGAAGTAGACGCAGTGGAATACTAGGCGAACTTTTGTCTCCTAGTGTACATGCTGGGGTTCGATATTGCGTTCAGTGGTTGTCGATCGCAGGCTTAAACTAACGAGGCAATGATGATAACTTTTTGCCGTATTTTGAGTGGCATAAGACGCTTCGTAGCGCCTTTTCCTCAGTGATTTATTTTGCATAGTACACCATTATCTTCTCTTGTATGTCAACTATCCTTTTCATATCAACACACAGTAGTTTGTACCCATATCACACAAGGGGATACTGAGGTGTAAGATGCAGCATAAATCGCAAAGGAAGAAGTGTTACGCAATTTACAAAGCCACTTGGAATACATGCTTTGTTCTCAGCCACCACATACACAACGTTAGAATGTTACGAATCTGGGAAGCGAGGAACAGTCATAGTAGTAGTAGTAGCAGTAGTAGTAGTAGTAGCTGCAACCTCAGGCTCATTTGAACGTAAACCCGGTAAACTGCAGGTCGAAGTTACCCTCTTCCTGCAGTCCCCTATCCTGCATTAGGGGGACAGGGAAGGAGCTGAGGGACGTTTGTACTGCCGGGTAGTGGAACTGCTCGGGGATATTGGTGCCACCCCATGAAGGCATCCCTCTCTAGCACCAGGGAGGCATGATAAATTCTGGAACAACGGTGGTAGTAGAATTTGCCTCAGATAGTAACGATACAGCTTGTGAAGAATTAATTATGCCTCACTGGTACTGAAACTTATTACTGTTTAAATATTAAGGTGTGATTCACTGTGGTGTGGCTATGTTGTGTATGTACCGTTCTATTCATATGTTTTATCACACTTAAATACTGCCAGATGGTCACACTGTATAGAAAATGAACTGCCGTCACAGTGATTTCTTTCATATAATTCTATCTATCTATCTATAGCCCGACGCCCTAATCCCGCAAAGGGTGGCCGCAGACATATAATTACAATGACAATAATAATAATGATAACAACAACAACAATAACAACAATAATAATAATAATAATAATATCATCATCATCAACAAAAATATTCCATATCGAACTGTTCATATGCTAAAATCTGAATTCGGCAATATTTATTACGGAACGTTCCCTGTTACCTATAATATCGCCACCTCATTCCAGTCCAGGGATTCCAAATGGGAGAAATTCTCTCCTGGTGGAAAATTGGGGCATTCCAGGGGGGGGGGTTATGGATAAGGCAAAAATGACCTAAGTAGGCTTTTGATATACTGTTATTTATAGATACATTTATGGCCAAATGATTTTTGCTTTTTAATTTGTGTTTATTAAGGGTATCGTCAGAGTTTTATTCCTCAGATAATCATATCAGGCAGAAGTAGAAAATGTCTAAAATATTCACAAAAATGTTTAAAATGAATGAATGAAAAGTGAGGAAAGCTAGCACCAAGCCTAGGGAGGCTATGTAGCACTAAGGTAGCAAAAGAAGGATGGACAAGTGAATTAGATGCAAAATACGCAAAGCAGAAAGAACAGCAATAATATTAGAAAACGTAGGAGAGTTACCAAGGGCATCAGTAAGAACGGGGGCGGGATAATAATGAGAGGAAGGGACAAGCAGAGCTACGGACGTGCAGTAGGAACGAGCAGTCGAGAAAAAGATGCCTGATAACGCAGAAATGTTTGGAATCATTTCTCTTGCTGTGACACTTTAAAAGCACTGCGAAATGGAGGCGAATAACTCTAGAATCTGGAATTATTTAAAATATCTCCAAAAGAGAGAGAATTTTCCACTATAGCAAGTGGAACGGGAATCGGACACTCTGGAATATATGGGGGACAGCCAAGTCTAGACGAATGTGGTGTTACTTTGTAGTGAAACTTCTTTTTAAAATGCTGTCTGGAAAGTGTGAAGCTTCCCTTGTCATGACCTTGTAGTTGACCATGAAAGTGGAGTTGTCTGAACTGTACTCTAACGGTCTAGACTCTTGCCATAAACTAGAAGTGTGATAACTAATCCTGATCGAGTTTTTGGCGGAAGTTCGTTGCGATACGCTCGTGCTTTTTAGCGTGCCTAACGTCCACACCTTCCCCTGTCTGGCGCATTGTCTGGCGGTTTAAAAAAATGTGAGATTTAAGTTTTTAATATTCATCGACTTTATGCTCATTCGTAGAGTTGGGATTGTATCCTGAATATAACCACATGAAGTTGCAAACAACATGGTGAATTGCAAGAAAGGCAAATGTTCATCCTGATCTGTTTTTCATATGAATACATACATAGCGTACATACGCACATACATTGCTCGCTCGCTCTCTCTCTCTCTCTCTCTCTCTCTCTACTTTGGGGTCAAACGATTCACTTTCCTCCGAGGTCGTTAGTGGCTTTGACTGGTGGCAACAGACACATTACGACAGAAGCAGCCAGAATAACATAGCTAAGTGACGTCCTATCCTACAATGGGGAAGTGTGTCTTGCTGGCCCAGAAAATACAATGACGCAGCACAGGATTCAGTTGTTTCATTGTATATTCATTGTTTAACGAAAAATATAGTCATAAGTATTACATCACCTCAGCAGCCCATTTACTGCTACTTAGAGAACACCCTTGTGGATTACATGAAGTTACTGGGTAGGGATGTGTAATGTTGTTGTTGTTGTTGGTGGTGGTGGTGATGGTGGTGGTGTAGTCAGAGGTTCATCTGAAACCTGAATGCAGTAGAGTGCATATTGGGGTAGCGCTTTTTCAAGTCATCATCCTTCATCGGAGGATAGGGAGGGAGTTGAAGGACGTTTGCATAACCGAGCGGTGGAGCAGCCCAATTATATCGGTGCCACCACATGAAGGCATCCATTTCAAACACCCCTCGAACACTGAACCATAGAGAGGCAGACAAAAATGATAAATACATAAAAAACAAAAAAAATATTCGCTACACGTGAAGAATCAGGGGATGGCCGTGAGCTAGCAATAAATCTCTTTACAATTTTCCCTGACGCTTCCAATTCCCTTAGCCTGAGCTTGAACCCGAGGCCGACTTACATAAATATACGACTGTGTGAAGTGTGGGAGAAATACTGTAACAGAAAGGGAGAGAGTTGTTGACCTGTTTCCTGAAAGCTTTACTATTCTGACCCTTTCAGTCTGCTGACATGTTTTCTTCTCTTTCGCCTTCTTCTTTTATTATTATTTTTATTATTATTATTATTATTAAACTTCACGATACAAATGGCGAGGTTTCTTGTTTTCGTCAATATAATTATTTTCTTTGCATTTTTTTTCTTCAGTCTTGGTGCTACTACACATGAAGGTACCCTGGGGTAACGGTAGTCCTTGTGCCAAATGTAAATGACCTTGACCTACTTTTGGTCATATACTTATTTTTAGTCTAAAAATTGTATATTTGAAACTGAAATACCTGTATCTCATAAACTAATTGAGATACAGAAGTTTGGTTGAAAATCATACGATAGAAATGTTTGCTTAATAATTTTGACTTAATATTTTGCCCTTCAGCCCAGTGGATAGTGCCAAATTCAGATTGCTTTTTTTTTTTTTTTTTTTTCAACACGTTTTAGAGAAAACCACAAAAGTTTTAAAGCTGTAACTTTCCAGAAATGTAGCTGCGGTCCCTCTTATGATCTTGAAAGAATATGGTTACAGTTAAGCCTACAGTTAGCCAGTTATTGAGACAAACGTAAAATTTAGGCATGCGCTCTTCGATACCTTTCTCTTCAGATCTAATTGATGTCAAACTTACCTTATATACCACACGGCGAAGATTCCTTATTCTGGCTACACTATAAGGACTGGTATCTAGTTATTATTATTATTATTATTATTATTATTATTATTATTATTATTATTATTCTAGCAACAATTTTATTTTACTTTGGAAGACCTTTAGTAATGGAGGAGATAAAGGTTATATCTAATCCTTCCGGTTCGATCAGTGTCTCCCATCCTAAATAAAACTGTCTGATAGAACACACACACACACACACACACACACACACACACACACACACACACACACACACATCGAATAAAACACAGTACCCCCACTCGCTTTGCGGACCCGGGTGTAAGGATTGAATATGCGACATCGGAGTGAAGGGGTTATTTGAATTACGGTACATGAGTGAGGTCTGGCAGGTGGTGGGGGTGGGGTTTGGAGGGGAAGGGAAGTGAGGGGTGGGGTTTGGAGGGGGGGGGAAAGTGAGGGGGTGGGGGTTGGAGGGGGAGGGAAGTGAGGGGTGAAGGATGGGGTTTAGAGGGGGAGGGAAGTGAGGGGTGAGGGATGGGGTTTGGAGGGGGAGGGAAGTGAGGGGTGGGGTTTGGAGGAGGAGGGAAGTGAGGGATGGGGTTTGGAGGGGGAGGAAAGTGCGGGGTCAGGGTAGGGGAGTGAGGGGGGGTTTGGAGAGTGAGACAGGTTGGGACGAAGGGTTTGGAGAGTGAGAGGGGGTGAGAGGGAGGGTTTGGAGGGTAAGTTGGTGAGGCTGAGGCTGAGGAGGGGGGTCTGAAGAGTGAAGGGAAGGGTGAGGGATGGGATCTGGAGAGTGAAGGAGTTTAAGGAGTGAAGTTTGGAGGGAGATGGGAGTGAGGGGTGGAGTTTGGAGGGTGAGGGGGTGAGGGATGAGGTTTGGAGGGTGAGGGGTGTATACTAAAGAAACAATTTGCAGCTTAATATCCTCCAGGTAAAGGACCACAACATAACAGAGTGGCGGCGGTAACCAAAAATCATCGCATCACAAAGAATCCGGCATACACGGCAAGGATTATACGAGGCTTTTCAGAGTGGAGGGGTTAGACAGACGATTTTATTCAGCTCAGGGGAATTTTAGAACTGGAGGGGTTAGATATAGCCTTCATTAAGACGATTTTATTCAGCTTGGAAGATTTTTAGAAGAGGGGTTAGATGCGGATTTCTTTAACTTACTAATTGTGGTTCTTTCTCTCTTCTTCCTGTTGTTTACACCCCAGGCTCATCTGAACGTGAACCCCGTGGACTGCAGGCTGAAGTTCACTTTGTCCTGCAGTCCACCATCCTCCTTCCAGGGAACTGGGAGGGATTTCAGGGACGTTTGTATATCCGGGCAACTTCAGCGTCCAGTTGTATCAGTGCCACCACGTGAAGGCCCCCCTCTCCAAAGCCCCCCTAGTGATTTAAAGAAGCATAATCGCCAACGGTAGGGACAACTCTAGTATATTTTATTCAGGATGACTTAAGACGATTTTATTCAGCTGGGTAAGGAGGCTCTCTAGCACCTCTTTCATAGCGATTTATTTTTGGATTATGGTTGGTTAATATCCTTTTGTGTGTTATTGGAGATGGTGATATTGGAAGGATTTATATGCATCATAGACTAGGACAGTAAGGTGCAATAAGCAAAATAAATCGCTTAGGAAAAGATGTGAGGGGGAGAATGGGCCTTGGGAGCCTGAGAGAGTGTGAAAACTGATCTTTAACCCTTTCATGGTCGGGACAACTCTCTTAGTTTCGTGCGATCCAGGAAACCATTTACTTCGCTGGGTGGTAACCATATAACCGAATGGACGTCTGGTGGTTTAGTGGGTTACGGTTATGCCGCTCAGGGGCGAAGGAAGCTGGTCACCCTCGCTGTAAATGTAGGGACTGAGTAACCTAGCCCCGGACCCCTACGCTCCTGATTGTGAAAAGGACTGGATGACAGGTAGATAGATAGTCAGATAGATAGGTAGACAGAGATTGACAAATAGAGAAACAGATAGATACAGGTATAGAAAGTTCGATAGATAGATTGATAGACAGATAGATAGAAATAAAGATGGATAGACAAACAAATAGACTGATATACAATGCACAGACAGATAGATAGATAGATAGAAAAACAAGATAGACAAATTGGATACAGGTGGATAGATCGAAAGACAGACAGACATACAAATAGATAGATAGAAAGACAGAAGATAGACAAATGAGATAGATAGATAGACAGATAGATAGAAAGACGATAGACAAATGATAGATAGATAAATAGATAGAAAGACGATAGACAAATGATAGATAGATAGATAGATAGATAGATAGACAGAGTGAGTGAGTTATAAGGTCAAATATATCACACATAATAGTTACCCTTTTTAATGATGATCAAAGGAGAGCAATTTAGTGTAATAAGGTAATTATCTGGATTACATTATTTCAATCAGGGGTAATTTGAAGGCTGGATATTGCAAAGAACGTGTGTGTGTGTGTGTGTGTGTGTGTGTGTGTGTGTGTGTGTGTGTGTGTAAGAATATGAGGAAAGACGTGTGTGTGTGTGTGTGTGTGTGTGTGTGTGTGTGTGTGTTACAGTAATAGAAAAGACACCAGCATCGTATCATTTGTTACTTTCATACATTTCCATTTGTCTGTGTCTGTCTGTGCGTATACTTATCTGTCTATCCATCTGTCTGTCTGTCTGTCAGTCACTCTATCTGCCTCTGTATCTGTCTTTTTACCTACCTTCCTATCTATCTATTTGTCTGTCTACCTACCTACCTACCTACCTATCAATCTGTCTCTCCATATCTGTCCATCTACTTATGCATGTATGTATGTATGTATGTATCTATCTATCTATCTATCTGCCTTTCTGTCAGTCTTTCTGCTTGTACGTCTGTCTATCTATCAGTCAGTCTCAGTCTATCAAACAATCAGTTAACTCTAACTGTATATATGTATGTCTGTCTATCTGTTTATCTATCAGTCAGTCTCTCTCTCACTCTATGTATATATAGATAGATAGATAGATTGGAATGCTACATAAGGGATAGGATTTTCGCTACTCGTGACCATCTTCCCCTTTAATCACCCATTGCGACACGCAGGGAATATGTGGGGAGTAGTATTGAGCCCCATCACACACACACACACACACACACACACCTATATATATTTACCTGAGTGTCTGTCTGTGTGTCTGTTAGATGTCTGTGGAAAAAGGTAAATATGAGGACCGTATTGTTGTGGGTAAAGGAGGCTCCCTAACACCTTTTCCTATGCGATTTATTTTGCTTATGACACTTCACTGTCCTACTCTGTGTTATATAAATCCGTCTAATATCGGCATACTCTGCATAAACAACGTAGAAGAGGACATTAACCAACCATATCCAAAAAATAAATAAATGAATAAATCGCTAAGGAAGAGGTGCTAGGGGACCTCTTTATCCGGCAAGAATACTAACCCAGAGAGAGAGAGAGAGATGAATAAAATCGTCCGGAGCTAAGAAGAGAGGAATAAATAAAAACATAAAAAATAAAAATAAAAATCGCCACCTTGCCCAGCTCAGGGTCAAGGGCAGGAAGGGCAATGGCGGCGTGTTAATTCAAAGGCTCAGACGCAACCATTTTGGCCCTATTTTTACCCTCTCCAACTTTGTATCCGAGAGTGTTATCTGAGAGGTGGCAGTAGTTTAGAGTTTTTTCTTTCTCTCTCTCTCTCTCTCTCTCTCTCTCTCTCTCTCTCTCTCTCTCTCCGGATGGTGGGAGAAATGTGCAAATCCCACAGACACAGATGGTTGTATTATATTTGCACCCCAGGCAAGATAGATAGACAGACATACAGATAGATAGATGTATGCTCTAGTCAATTTGCGTAACCCTAACAACGAGTTTGCGTTCCCTACCCAAACCAACCCTTCGCCACGACCCCTGTTATTAGTACGTAATGACTCGGTAATACCCAACATTATGTATACACGCTGAGCGGCTGTGTATTACCCTCAGTACGCAGGAGAGAGAGAGAGAGAGAGAGAGAGAGAGAGAGAGAGAGAGAGAGAGAGAGAGAGAAGACGACGTTTGAGTCTAGAGCAGGGGTGCTTAACCTGGGGTCCATAGATGGACTTCAGGGGGTCCGTGAAGGTCAGAATAATTGAGAACAATTTAGCGATATTGCTTGATCCCATTTGGCATCATTAGCTGAAAAAAAAAAAAAAAAATGAGTCTTGAAGAATTCTGGTGTTCGTTGACACAAGCCTACCCTTGTCTGGCAAAGCGGGCTATAGGTGCTGTGATTACGTTTGCTGCTACATACCTTTCTGAGTCAGGTTTTCAGCGCTTGTTTCTATCAGAACGAAAAGTCAGAATCAACTGGATGTCGACGATGACATGCGTGTTGCCTTGTTAAAGACCACTCCATAATTTCGTCTCCTTATTCAAACCAAACAAGAACCCTTTCATTGAAATGAACTTTTGAGTTGAATTAAAGTTTTGTTTTGTTTAATTTGCACAAGTTGGATATATTTCGTTTTTTCATCGAGTGGCCATTAGTTTTTGCATGAAAAAGAGTGAGAAACATAATTCTTGTAAAGACTGTTTTGTACATTGTGAATGTCATTCAGTGCGTGTGGTAGTTTTCAAGAAAAGAAAGTATATTAATTGCGTGCAAAATGCTGTGTTTATGTGCGTTTGTGCATTTTTTTAGGGAAGGGGTTCATAGCTTTCACCAGATTCTCGAAGGGCTCCGTGACTCAAAACAGGTTAAGAACCACTGGTCTAGAGGTAACGAGTCAGGCGGGTTTTCAAGGAACGGGTGATATTTAAAAAGGGGGCTGAGTCACATCTTACCGAACTTTACTGGTTTTCGAAAGACCAATGAAGGTAGCCTGTTACACCTTCAGCCTGGTGACGCATTTTGCTTTGTTTTTACTTTTTATATAACTTAGAAATCTCCAGTAGTATAGGGGCGATGAAGCCTACACGCACACGAAACTCCTTCATCGCAAAAAGTCTCTCCAGATCTGAATAAAATCGCCTGACGGTTGGAAAATTTAAACGAGAAATGCGCCATAGGATTGAAAGGGTTTAAACAGAGCGCGAAAGTGTGAGTAGCCTCCCTATTTTACGGCGATGGAACGCGTGAAATTGGTAAGTGTAATCAGCCTGCATCCCACGTTACGGTGTTGTCAGTAGCTATATGGAAAGGTTAGACATGGTATTTCATCATTTACGTTATTTAGGAATTATCGTGTAAAGAAAAAAAAGGGGGGAGGGGTCTTCTGCACACCCAGCGCTCTCAGTTATATTACGGCCATTATTAAGGTGACCAGAGTCCTGCTTTTAGGCGGGACAGTCCCGCTTTTTTGACGTCTGTCCCGCTCATTTAACTGCGACTAAAATGTCCCGCTTTTTTAGCAATTTATCTTACGTGTCCGGCTTTTAGAAAATTAGTTACATTGGATATAAGATGACCTTTTATGAAACAATGTTGAATTATTAAAATTATCCATAATCCAAACCAAATGAAATACAGATCTGTTAAGATAGAATCTGTTCTACTCTCTAACTGACAACTTTGGTCGGCCATTCACCGTACCATAAGGTATGTACGGAGTTTGTCTAAGACGTTAGTGTTTGATTAGCAGCCGCTGGGTGAGGTGCAGCGCTATATATTATCCTCATCATCATCATCAGCCGTTTGAATGTCCACTGCATATTGGCCTATCCCTACCGAAATGGGGACGATACAGCCAAGGCATCTCTACCAAGTGGCTTAGGCTGTCTAGTATATATATATATATATATATATATATATATATACCTAGGCTGCTTCCCCCAAGGAAAGGGAGGTAGCCGAGACAGGACGACACACTCCCCATTTACTCATCCATTCAAACACATTCATTCGCATTTTAGCCCTAAAGGGGAGAACGGACAGATCCTCACCGCACCACACCGCACAAGGTCAACTGCGCAATGCAATCAGTGACATCCGCAGCAGGGCCCGACAGCAGAGCTGGTTTACCCCTGCCACATCATAACAGACTCATCCCCTTACACGCACCTGACCTGAAATAGCTGATCAGACCAAATGCGGGAGAATATCCCCTCAGGGCTGCTGCGTCATCACTTATTATATATATATATATATATATATATATATATATATATATATATATATATATATATATATATATATATGTGTGTGTGTGTGTGTGTGTGTGTGTGTGTGTGTGTGTGTGATAACGTCCCGTTTTTAGCTCCAGTAAATCTGGTCACTTTAGCCATTATGCTCACATTTGAAAAAAGTTTTTACTGTGAAGGTTCAACAGTTTAAGCTCAACTTAGACCCCCTTCGGGGAAAATAAGGCAAAACTAAGAAAAAAGGGGACTAAGACTTAACAGTAGGTGTCCACATTAAGGTGCAGAACGTTCGAACAAGCGTAACGTGTTCCAACTGAGTAGGTTTTGATGAAAGTAACGTTAAGACCAAATTTTATTCACGTTCACCACTTTCCGTTGTAGTCTCAAATCTTTCTTGGGCTAAAGTGTTTTTCCTCTTGTTCCTTTCTTTCCGCGAAAAGCAAATAAACACATCCGACCTGTGACACGTACCAAAGTTCTAATTCTCTTGCTATGCCTATGATGACGGCGGTACTGGAATCTCTCATCATTTCGCTACTTCTGAACAAATTTTCATTATTTAAGTGGCAGTTCCTGTGTTTGTAATGATAACCTAACAGGTGAAATAATAAAAAGAAAATCCTGAGCAGCCTCATGACAACTGTACAAAATATTGTACAGTATTTTCTGTTTTAAAATTCGAAAATGTTGAGAAAGTTTATTGCACTTGGACATATTTAATTTTAATGGGGCTTTCGTCTCGTTTCGTCTCGTTCGTGAAAGTTCCAACATGTTTGCTTGCTTCAGCCTTGGTCACCTAATGGCGGCTGTCCACGCTGCTTGATCCCTGGCAGCCTCCCTATTCACTCCCTTGTTCCCGAGGTCACACTCTATGATCTCTTCCCAGGTCTTTTTCGGTCTGCCTCTCACATAATTCATGTGGGTGTGTATTGATATCTGTGGTGTTGATGTGGATGTGACTGAAGTGTTAGGGGAAAAAAAAAAAACTTTGAGATGGATAATAGAGACTGGCTAGGAGAGTTTATGGGTGTGAGGTGATGGGGAAGAGTTGTAGGGGAAAACTAAGGATGAGTTGGAGAGGAGTATAGAGATATAAGGACGGGGTGGGGTGTAAGTTGGGGAAAGGGCAGTCAAATGACAGAGGGAAGGGCGACATGGAGGCGGTTTGTTTTGTTACTATGTACTAGCCGAAACAAACATGTTCATATTTGACCAATACATTTACGTATGTTATTACCTGAAAATTATGGAACTTGTTGGTACATCTCACAGACAGAACTGATAACTGGACGCAGTATAAAGAAGTATTCACATGAAGAGCACAAGATATCATGAGTGGCAGCGCTGACTCTTCATTTCCAAATTCTTGACCCTCCCGAGGATTTCCACTAGCTTTTCCTGGAAGAAGAGTATTATCCTGAGAGGTGTCTACGAAACAAACTACTGTACATGGCCATTATTTATTAACTCCGCTGTATCTCCATACATATTGACTGACAAAAGAGAAAATGAACTTGCCCCATGTCTGGACAGAACTTGAAAAACACTTGAAACCAGACAACGGCCATGCTGGACTCAGTCTCAGAAGTAAAATACTATGTCTGAACTTGGTTGAAGTCCACTGCCAGACTTACAACCCTCAAAATGTTGAACTTTCAGGTAGTTTAAAGCAAATTACTAAGGTGAAATTATTATACTTAACCATCATCATCATCATCCGGACTTCCTTTCAAAGATATAAGATAATCCAGCTGCCCTTTGACTAAGTTCCATACTTGAGAATGATACTGCTCAGGATAAGGATTCATCAACTTTATTTCATGATTACGTACCAAATTTCAGTATCAGATTGGTGTACAGGACTGCATATATTTACTCTAGCTTGGTAAGAGACTAGCAGGGTTGTCTCTGCACATTGTCCCATATCAAACAATTTCCATGTAGGTTTCACTTCAAACTATTACTGTTACCCTTATAGGTCTATTACTATTAAAATAACTTTGTAGGGATTCAGAAGTCAATTTACTAATCCATAATGTGGCAAGGGGAAGTTAAAGTTCCTGGCTGGAGGAGGGAGTGACACCCCTCAGAGACCAAAACAAAGAGGGAGCTTTTGCCCCCACAGCAGGGATGTTCTGCCCAGACCCAATATATCGTACCGTAGCATGAAAATTATCGTATCTTACCCTAAAATTATCGTACAGGTAAATTTTCAATTAAAACAAGTTACCAGACGAGATGGTGTGTAAAAAAAAGTATGATGAAATGGTAAATGTAGACGGGGCATCATGAGCTTGACTAAGTCAGTCCAGGAGAATCACAATTAGGTGAATACAAACTAGTAATTAAGACGGTACATTACTTTTGCCTTCCTTACATTCACGTTTCCCGGTAAGAAATTAAGAATATCCTGCAAAGCTTTATGTATACCAGCATATCAACTGTACTTACGACTTTACTGAAGTCCTATACAAAGTTGCAGAGTGGGTAGTGGGTACAGCAGCACTACAGCTTGGCCAGGGCATTGAATCAGACCACTACCAAGCACCAAGTAAAGTTTGAACTTCTAAGTCCTTGACATTTATGGGGTCGGCCGGGCTTGGCCCTGACCTCCCATGGGACTGGGAGGGGAAAGGAATTTCGTGAGTGACTCATGGGAAGCGTGGGTTACTGGGGTGTGGGCACAATGAACCGTGTGGCGGGAATAGTGAGTGTTGTTAACCTGCAGTATATATAAAAAAAAAAAAAAATCTAGGAAAGCTGAAATAGACAAAAATTATCGTATTTTTTTAATGTGATATCGTACATCGTACAGGCATCCCAAATTATAGTACAAATACGATAATTATCGTACGTAGAACAACCCTGCCCCACAGTGATGCGCGCCGTGCCTGTCGCCTCGAGGGACCCTTAAAATACTGTAAACTTGTTAAACTCTCTATTATTTTTTCTTCTGTGAATGTGGATAAATAAAAAATAAAAGAACACACTGGTAATATTTTGGTATCAAGTGCCATTGTGCAATTAAAAAAAAATGATATTGAAACTGTACAGAATATACAGCCACGCCAGAAAAAATAAATAAATAAGAAAATGGGATATGGTGTAAAGAACAAAAATATTATTGGCTTTATTTTCAACCTGTATAACCACTCCATATGGAATTAATGTGTCTGGTTCTAGAAAGACTAGACAGATAAAGTGACGTCATTATTCATATCTGTAAGTTCAATATTTCCACAACACTACATAGTCTGTCCCACTTATAACCCCCCCCCCACACACACACACAGGTTGGGGGAACAAACTTTAACTGTGTGCATGTGTTTTCTCCCGCTCGCTTCGCTCGAATAGTAAAAAATTTCATCCGTAACACCTCTTCCTTAGCGATTTGTGCTGCATATTACACCCCAGATCAGTTTAAGCCTGCAGTTCACCGGGCTCACGTTTCAGATGAACCTGAGGCTACACCTACTAACACGCAGGAGGATATTGAAGAGTAATGCGGAAAATAAATCGCTAAGGAGGAAGTGTTACGGAGCCAAAATCTCATCATTCCTGTTCCTTATATTTCGTTGGGGTTTTGCTTCGATTTTGGAAATGCTGTTTTTTTTTTTTTTTTTTTTTAGAGAGAGAGAGATTCAGTTAAATCGTATAAACAGGTAACTCTTTGAGGTGATAGATAGATAGATAGATAGATCGATAGAGATAGACAGATAAATTCAATATATTACGCGTTCATATAGAAAGCGCGGGGAAAAAAAGGTGAGAGAGAGAGAGAGAGAGAGAAAGTTAGGTAGTAATTTTCTCATTAAGAAAGTTAACAGTAATTTTTTATACATAAGAGTTAAATGTGTCTGCAAAATTTAACATAAATTCTACTCATTATTCTGAAATTGTAACACCCTAGATTTAGCTTTTTTTTCGAGCGAGCGAAGCGAGCGAGACCTCTATACTTTTGCCGATTTTTGTTGGGTAAAATTCTTGTCCCAAACGGCTTGTAAAAATATCTCCTGATCATCACCATAACATTATTTTCTTTACGGCTGTTGGACCAATCGTGTCGTCATATCATTTTAAAAGTATAATGAAAATAGGCTTCCAGTGACACCAAACATCCCCTCCCCCCCCCTCTCAAAGATAATCGCATGTCGCCCCGAAAAATACCTGCAGGCGAGATCAGAACACCAAAACTGTATTCACACTCCCCTCACTTGTAAGGCTATCATGGTTGCAGACCTTGGTAAAAACTGTCATGAAAATTGCCTTCCAGTGGTTCGGGTCACTCAAAAAAAGAAAAGAAAAGAAAGAAAACAGGTATATGCAAAGGAATGAAATAAAAAACTCCAAAATTACTTGGACACGTTCCACACATTAAATATGGACGCTTTTTATTTTATTTTATTTTTTTAATATAACATCAGCGTCATTTACAATAAGATTTTTAACACCAAGCATATCTTGCGACACACTACTGATTTCCTTAACAATGAAAGCTACATTTAAGAAACAAAATGATTTTTCCGCACAAATGTTTATCGTTATGGTAGTATTCTTTGAACATATATGATTTTATTTCAATTAACCCAACGGTGACAAGTAGTTAATCACACATTTTGCAGACACTCTAATGACTGTCAATATTCCTTGTGTAATTACTTTTAAACAGCTTCATGAAACCTGGCTACAGACAAATAGATAATTAGTCATACATCTATCTATCTATCTATCTATATCTACCTATCTATCTATCTATCTATCTATATCTACCTATCTATCTATCTATCTATCTATATATATATATATTATGTGTCCGATTCTGGGCATAGGCTTCACAGCCTGCTCTCAATGCCCAGTAGTCTTCCTACATACCATACACCACTACATGTCACCACTTCGGCGCTAACACCCACCGTCCATATTGAATACATGCTAAGTCTGTCTCATACAGGACTGGTGTATTGGTATTAGCGGGGGTATTTTCACAACATGTCGGTGGGTCTTCCAGTAGATCAGTAAAGTCTGATTTCATGAAATTCAAATCCTTAAACTGTTCCTTGCCCCAGCGAGGATTTGAACCTGGGTCCGGTAGGACTGCAGGCCACCCCTCCTCTCTCTCTCTCTCTCTCTCTCTCTCTCTCTCTCTCTCTCTCTCTCTCTCTCTCTCTCTCTCTCTCTTTCCCTCTAGATAAATAAATAGATTAATAGATAGAAAGACGTAGATGCAAACAGACAGATAGATAGATAGACAAATATATACAGACAGGCAGAGAGAGAGAGAGAGAGAGAGAAGGGAAGAAGGAAAAGAGGGAGGAATGCAAATGGAAGAGG
>NC_137014.1:3479817-3527317 GCF_032717465.1 Coenobita brevimanus | reverse complement strand
GTCTGTCTGTCTGTCTGTCTCTCTCTCTCTCTCTCTCTCTCCCTTTCTCTCTCTCTCTACACGGACGATTTTTCAAGAGCTGAGTAAATCGTCTGGACTCATGAATAAAGTAAAAAAAAAAAGCCAAATACGTTACTGAAGTTGAGGATTTAAGCCACTTCAGTCCGATGATATTTTTCGTGTTTATTTCTGGCCAATTTCAGACGATTTTATTCAGCTGAGAGAGAGAGAGGGAGAGATTTAATTCTTCCTACCTTCAGACGATTTTATTCAGCCGAGAGAGAGAGAGAGAGATTCCTGCTACCTTCAGACGATTTTATTCAGTTGAGAGAGAGAGAGAGAGAGATTTAATTCCTGTTACCTTCAGACGATTTTATTCAGTAGAGAGAGAGATTTAATTCGTTACCTTCAGACGATTTTATTCAGTAAAGAGAGAGAGAGAGAGAGAGAGATTTAATTCCTGCTATCTCCAGACGATATTATTCAGTGTGTGTGTGTGTGTGTGTGTGTGTGTGTGTGTGTGTGTGTGTGTGTGTGAGAGAGAGAGAGAGAGAGAGAGAGAGAGAGAGAGAGAGAGAGATTTAATTCTTGCTACTTGCAGACGATTTTATTCAGTTGAGAGAGAGAGAGAGAGAGAGAGAGAGAGAGAGATTTAATTCTTGCTACCTGCAGACGATTTTATTCAGTTGAGAGAGAGAGAGAGAGAGAGAGAGATTTAATTCCTGCTTCCTTCAGACGATTTTATTCAGTTGAGAGAGAGAGAGTTTAGACAGTTTTTACCCCCGTCACAGCCAACCGTCTTTTCAAAATTAACATAAATCGTTTAGAGGCAGAAAGAATGAAGAAAATCCCGTAGGTCGTCGGAGTGAAAGGGTTAACGATATATATGTGCGCATCCATGGGACTGGCGGAGTTTGGCGCAGATTTTTACATTTCCTTTACCCTGTTTCAAAATCCTGCGCAGTTCGGTTGTATTAGAGAGTAGGGCTAGGGTGATGATGATGATGATGATGATAATGATTGTGGTGGTGGTGGTGGTGACAATGATGGTGAAGATGATGATTGTGATGATGATGATAGTGGTGGTGGTGGTGGTGGTGATGACAATGATGATGGTGAAGTTGATGTGGTGGTGATGATATTGGTGAAGATGATGGTGATGATGATGATAATGATTGTTAGTGGTGGTGGTGGTGGTGACAATGATGATGATGAAGATGATGATGATTATGGGGATGATGATGATGATGATGATTGTGATGATGATGGTGCTGGTGGTGGTGACAGTGATGATGGTGAAGATGATGATGATTATAGGGATGATGATGATGGTGATGGTGATGGTGGTGGTGACAGTGATGATGGTGAAGATGATGATTATGGGGAAGATGATGGTGATGATGGTGGTGATGATAATGGTGATGATGATGATGATTGTGGTGATGATGATGATGATGATGTTACCTGATGTGATGGTATTGCTTCCCACGCACACCTGTCATTAGAGTGGCCGACTGGGACACGTAAATAAGGTAAATCAAGGTGAGATGCTGTTACCCTCTCCCTTCCCTTTCCCTTTCCTCCCTCCCCTTCCCCTTCCCTCCCCCTTCTTCTTTTCCTCCCTCCCTTCGACCCATTCCTTCTCTTCCCCCTATTCTTCCTTCCCACCTCTCCTTCCTTTTCGTTCCTCACCCCCTTTCCTCCCCTCCACTCCCATCTGTTCATTTCCCCACCTCTTCCGTTCATCCTCCCTTCCCCTCCTCTCCCCTCCCTTTCCCCTCCCCCCTCACCTCCCCCACTCTGTTCCCTCCCTTGGAAATGGGTTCAGCTGAATGAGAGCCACCCAATCAAAGGCTTAAAATAATGAAGCCACATAAATGAGCACCGATGGACTCAATACTCTACCATTTTTCTCTCCACTTTTTTCCTACATTTCTCCTTTCCTCCATTCCTCTTCTCTCCACTCCCTTCCCTTCCTCCTCCCCTGCTGTCCCGCCCCATCCCCTCACTTCCCTCTCCATCCCTCCCCATTTCTTCTTACCATCCCCCTTTCTCCTCCCCTTTCCTACCTTCCTCTTCACCCCTCTTCCTCTCCCCGCCACCTGTCCTCCTCCAACCATCTCTCCCCTCCCCCCTCTTTCCCATTCCCTCCTCCTCTTCCACTTTCTCTTCCCTTCCCATTCCCCTCTCTTCTTCTCCCTCCCCCCTCTCTTCCCTCCCCTCCCTTCTCCCCCATCCCCTCTCTTCCCTCCCCTTCCCCTCCCTCCCCACAGTAGGGGTTTGAGTAGGAGGGGGGAGGCAGTGAAGATGGGGTAGGGAGGTGGTGTGGGATTATTAGCTCAGAAATATACTCATCCTGCACTTACCCCACTGTGTGTGTGTGTGTGTGTGTGTGTGTGTGTGTGTGTGTGTGTGTGTGTGTGTGTGTTCGTGTGTGTGTGTGTGTGTGTGCGTGTTCTCTTCCACACCTCAATATCCGAGCATAACAAACAATATGGCAGTCAACAACCATTTAATATTCAACACAGCGTATCACACCACCTAACGTTTTACGAAGGGTGGGGGTGATGGAGAGGGACGCCTTCACGTGGTGGCACTGATATGGCCGGTTGGTTTCCCTGCCTGGCCATACAAACGTCCCTCAGTTCCCTCCTTCTTCCCTAAAAGGAGGATGGAGGACTGCAAAAATGTAACTTGAGCCTCTAGTCGACTGGGTTCACATTCAGATGAACCTGGTGTTGCAACTACTACTACTACTACAACTACTACTACTACGCGTGGTGGTACAGCTCTCGGGTCTTAAATTGCTCTGGTTTACGCGCCACGGTTTGAATCTCAGGCCAGGGGTTTAAACTGTACCAGGGGCGTCGGTTGGTCTCCTGCACTTAACTTCTTGAATTCTGGCCACGTCCTTTTAAAATTGTTGCTGCTGCTATTTTATAACTTTGACCCTTAATCTCGCTGGATAAGGAGGCTCGTTAACACCTCTTCCTTTGCGATTCATTTTTGGATATGGCCGTCATAACTGGTAGGGTGAGTTAATGTTGACAGGCGTGGTGATGTTGCAAGCCCCGGTGATGTGGATTTCAGGGATTATTTGGAGGCTGTCCTGAATCCCCCAGACGTGGACACAAATGACACCATCCCTCTGATCTGGGTTCGTATTTCTCGGGTCAAGAAGCTCCCTAGTACCTCTTCCTTAACGATTTATTTTCCAAACTACCCAGTAATATTCCCTTTCTTGTTTCTTATATATTTTTAACATCGACACGGATTGCATGAATAACACAGCAAAATATAGTAACGGAGCAGAATCAGAAATAAATCGGTAACGAATAGGCGATAGTAGCCTTCCTTACCCCACCAGAATACCGCCCCTGGATAAGTCCATCTCTCCCGCAGAGGTGCATCAGAAGTGAGGAAGATGAGATGAAGCCTGATAACGCGTGAGGGCCAGACGGTTCCCCCCCCCCCCTCCGGGCGTGTTTTCTCTCCTGCCATCACATAACGACCCTTTTTAACGGTATTTTCTTCAGTGCGTTCCCACGGTCATGGACAGGAGCTAAAGTTATCATGATTTTTGAGAAGGGCGATAGATAGATCACCAATAATTCTAGAGGGGTCAGTGTAACGAACTGTATTTCTAAGTTAAATGACATGGTGCTGAAATCAAGCCGGTTAACGGATTGTGTACAACTGGGCGTCAAAGCAACTGTTAGGGGTGAGAAGGACCACATCAAACCTAGTGTGTTATGCCAAGTTTACCCGTCGTTATCAATTTAGTCGGATTTAAGCAACATAGATATTTTTTTAAACATGTCGTGGTCCAAAATATCTGCCGTGCATGACGATTCTTTGTCACCCGCCATTAGAATTTAAACATACAGAGAAATGGGTGAAAGAGTTAATCGCAAAGGACGTTAGGCATAAATTATCGTTAATCAGAAATGTTCACGACGCTATTACAAACTCAGACTCGTAAAGATGTTTTGTATATAATGAGATAAACCTGCGTGACCAGGTTTTAGGCAGGGTAGGGTCCCCGGGTACGCAGCGTCGGTTATCCCTGTTCCTTTCAAATACTGAACCTCACTCTCTGGGAAGGCAATATTTCACTGCCGACGTCACGCTTTGCAGCCCATGACCTTCACGCTTATTGTATTTACCTTCACGCTTATTGTATTTACCTTCACGCTTATTGTATTTACCTTCACGCTTATTGTATTTACCTTCACACTTATTGTATTTACCTTCACACTTATATTGTATTTGCGTCTTCATTAGTCTAGGGCCCGTATTCCCTAACACCTTTTCCTCCGCGATTTATATTTAGCGCACCTTACTGTCCTCATCTGTTGCATAAATTCTTCCAGCATCGCCATACTCAGCTTAAATAACGTGCAAACGAATAATAACCAGCCATATCCAAAAATAAATCGCCAAGGGAAAGATGTTAGGGAGAGCGGGGCAAGGTGAAGGTCGCGTGAAAAGACTGAAAAGCAAAATACGTCGGGGAAGGAAGAAGTCTGGAGAGAAAATGAGTTAATTCAAGATGATACGGGGATTTAAACGCAGGGATTAAAATACAGATTAAAATAGGGATTATAGTAGGGAATAAAATGGATTAAAGCGGGGATTAAAACAGGGATTACAGTGGGGATTAAAACAGGGATCACAGCAGGGATTAAAACAGAGATTATAGCAGGGATTAAAACAGAGATTATACCAGGGATTAAAACAGAGATTATACCAGGGATTAAAACAGAGATTATACCAGGGATTAAAACAGAGATTATACCAGGGATTAAAACAGAGATTATACCAGGGATTAAAACAGAGATTATACCAGGGATTAAAACAGAGATTATACCAGGGATTAAAACAGATTATAGCAGGGATTAAAACAGAGATTATACCAGGGATTAAAACAGATTATAGCAGGGATTAAAACAGATTATACCAGGGATTAAAACAGAGATTATACCAGGGATTAAAACAGAGATTATACCAGGGATTAAAACAGAGATTATACCAGGGATTAAAACAGATTATACCAGGGATTAAAACGGGATGAACATAGGGATTAGCTCAGGTATTAAAGCAGAGATTAAAACGGGGATTAATGTACGAATTAAAGCAGGGATTAAAATGGATTAAAGCAGGGACTAACACAGGGATTAAAGCATAGATTAAGACGGATTAAAACAGGGATTACAGCAGGGATTAAAAGATGGATTAAAACAGGGATTAAAGCTCGAATGAAAACGGATTAAAACAGGGATTAAAGCAGTATAATCTCAGTGCTGGGAGAGGGTAGCTGAGATTAGCACAAACATCTCCCGCCTCTCCACTCAGCCGCTGCTTCGCTAAAATGGATTGGTTGACTCGTGTGGATACTTATGCCTTGTCTTTCTTTCGCTACAGGATGAGTTTTTTTTTTTTTTTTTATAGTTAATGAAAGCTGTATCTCACTTGCCCAAAAACTTTAACCTGAATTAAATCGTCTGCCCGTAATAGGAAACAGAAAACTTGGCGTCAACCTCACCGCGAATAGAAACAAGATGAAATTCGCACACCTGGTTGCCCTCCCCTCACCTGGTCTGTTTATCTATGGCTAGACGTTTTAATCCAGGTGGGATGGAAGCAGAGGATGCGTTTGTTTCCCTCTCGCATATATATACTTAACGTCATCCCTCCATCTCATCCTCGGCTTCCCTCCCCCTCTCCCTCCCTCCTTCCCTTATTACACACACATATACAAACTCTCTCTCTCTCTCTCTCTCTCTCTCTCTCTCTCTCTCTCTCTCTCTCTCTCTCTCTCTCTCTCTCTCTCTCTCTCACATCTTATATCAGCTGTGGGGGCAGCTTCTCTCTGCTATATCATTGGAATTTTGATGCCAATATCTTGCCTTGTATTGCCTGATTTCCCGGAAGAAGGCAATAATCTAGAGAAGGAACGCAAATAAAACACACACACACACACACACACACACACACACACACACACACACACACACACACACACACTACCCATTACTCTCTGCACATGCCGCCTCATTACGGAAAGTTTAAACAGTCGTATGCCTCCCTCATTAATTAGGAACCAGAATTAGTGTCGAATCGTGTACAGTTTAAAACATGTATAACTTCTCTCTGTCTAATTCCATACTTAAACCAAATGTAACTTGTTCTGTGTCAATAAATACTTCGCTACCTCTACGCTTCTCAATTCCCGACAGTGATAATGATGATACGATAACTCTATTATTTCCGGGTGGGGTTGGAGAGAAAATTACAGGTGAGAAGCAGGTGTTGATTGGATGTGGCACTAAATTACATGATGCCGTAAAAGATGTCATTTGGATGGAATTGGTTGGAACAGGGAAAGAGGCAGAGATTATTCCCTTTAAGACGATGCGTTCTTTGTAAAAATTCGTTCTATACTCGTGTCATCTTAACTTGCTCCAGATTTCCGTCATTTTGCAGCCTATTTTATGTACTTGACCTGCCTTCGTCTGTCTATGTTTCCTTCTGCCTATGACCTCCAGCTTTTTAAGCGCTGTGTGTCCAAACATCTTGAAATGAACGGATCTCTCTCTCTCTCTCTCTCTCTCTCTCTCTCTCTCTCTCTCTCTCTCTCTCTCTCTCCATACATACATACATTCAACGTCCAGTGTTCCGATCAAAATTGCTTCTGTCACATCATGTTTGTTTTCATGAGTGCCAATTACAGTATCGCTTGTTAGACCTCGTACAGAAGGCAGTGTGGGTTGTTGGAGGTCACACACAAGGGAGGCGTTCGGTAGTTTGAGTTATTCGTTAGTCTGAGTCTCGTTAGCGCCATTTCACCTTTCCACAGGTGTCCAAGATGAGGTCATTCAATGTCGCTTCTTCTCAGCGACTCACCTTGTTAATGATCTTGCGAAAGGCGATATAATTTGAGAGAGAGAGGGGGGGGGGGAGATGACCGTATGTAATATGGACGAACGGAAGACAGCATATTTTACTCCTGTCTCTTCTGTCTACATAGGCTATCTTACGCATTGTATCTAGCTTATTACCTGCTGTTTTGGGTGCAAGGTATACATGGAATACAAATAGAATACACAGAATACAAACAGAATACACAGAATACATGCAGAATACACAGAATACATAATTAATACATATAATAACTGATATACATTCCGTAACGCCTTCACTTCGAGGACGTGTATTTTTTTTTTTTTTATGTGCTCGACTCTGGGCATACGCTTCACAGCCTGCTCCCAAGGTACAGTAGTCCTCCTACATATACACCTCTACATGTCACCACTTCGGCGCTAACACCCACCGTCCATATTGGATACATGTTAGGGCTGTCTCATACAGGACTGGTGTATTGGTATTAGCGGGGGTATTTTTACGACATGTTGGCTGGTCTTCTGGTAGACTGGTAGTCTGCTTAACATGAAATTCAAATCCTTAAACTGTTCCCTGCCCCAGCTGGGATTTGAACCTGGGTCCGGTAGGACCGCAGGCCACCTCTCTACCGATTGAGCCACCGCCTCCCCCTAATGTATGTACTATTCTTGCTACCCCAGACTATTTTATTTAGCTTAGAGGAGACTGGTTGAAGGCAAAGAAGTGTTCAAGGATTTATCTAACCACTCCAGCTTCAGAATTCTGTCCTAAGGTGAAGAAAATCGTCTGAGAGATGGCAGTAACAAAGTATATCACGTCATCAGATAAAAGTTAAAATTGGCTGGTGAACGAGTAGAAATATCACTGGATCTAATTACAACATTGCTAAATTGGTAACTTTATCCAGGAGTGAGATGGCTGAAGGACCTGTGGCAGTGTGAAGCCTGGTGACCTGCGGCTGTGTGAAGCCTGGTGACTTGCGGCAGCTGAAACCTGGTGTTTTGCAGCAGTGTGAAGCCTGGTGACCTGAGGTAGCTGGAGCCTGGTGACTTTCGACAGTGTGAAGCCTCGTAATCTGAGGTAATCTGAAGCCTGGTGGCATGGAGCAATGTAAAGCCTGCTTACTTGCAACAGCGTGAAGCCTCGTAACCTGCGGCAATGTGAAACCTCTTGGTCTGGGGCAGTGTCAATCATCGTAATATGCGCACTGAGAAGCCTCGCCACTGAAGCAATAAAGTTGCGATAGTGAACCAGTAGTTCAGTGATTCAGTGGGACAGTAAATCAGAGTGGCAGTGGAGTAGTATCAGTACAGCAATGGGTCAAAGAAGCAGTGAACTAATGAAGTGAATCAGTGAATCAGTGAACTAATAAACCAATGAAACAATGAAGCAAATGAAACAAAACTGAACCAATATACAAGTGCAGCAATGAATCAGTGGCGAGATAGTAAACTAGTGATGAACTGAACTAGTGAACCAATGAAGCAGTGAACTAGTGAAGTATCGAACCACTGAATCATCGAACCAGTGAATCAGCGAACCAGGATGGCGGGAGCGAGGGTGTGCAGCGAGGCCTTAGCGGGGTTCAGTGCCCTTGGAGAGGGTACCGTCAGGGTGCTGGTGGGCGCCCTTGTGGCCTTTGTGTTGGTCATCTTTATCAGTCTTATTGGATTCTGGCTGGCAGGTTAGTGTGGGGATGTTTACTTCAAATCTACCTATCTCTATGTTTATTTATCTATTTGTCTGTGTCTATTTACCAGTCTTTCTGTCTGTATCTGTCTACCAGTCTGTCTATATCTCCAGTCTTTCTCTTTGTCTTCCTGTTTCCCATTGGATTCTGCCAGGAAGGTCAGGACAGTGTTTACTTGAAGTCTATAGGTCTATCTGCTTATTCTTATCTGTTTACCTCTCTGTCTACCTGTTTGTATCTGTTCGTGTGTCTATCTGTCTCTCTCTTTATAACAGTCTGTCTACATCTTCCTATATCTATCTATCTATATCTTCCATTTTTTTCTTGTCTGCCCGTCGCCGCATCTCTTGAGGGATGTTCGTGACAAAAAGGACCTTCAGGCGCCTCTTTCCCTACTCAGCAACGATCCCTCTTCCCAGGACACACCACCATCCTCCCTTACGTATTCTCTCTTCCTGTCTCCCCACCTTGTTTTCCCACCCACCCCACCTCAGACACTCTTCTAGTCAATCTCTCACTCTCTATTCGCTCCACATGGCCTAACCTCCTCAGTAATTCCATATGTACGAGAGAGAGAGAGAGAGAGAGAGAGAGAGAGAGAGAGAATGTGTGTGTGGGGGGGGCTAGTCAAATATCTGCCCAGTAATCGTAGCTTGAAAAGAACCACAAAATTAATCCAGTGTTATCAGTGCCTTGAATTTTATGCCAACACATCGTCCGCTGCCAAATGGGGTGCATGAGAATTCAGCCTTTTCTTTTTTATGTGCATCATTCTCTGTCTAGGATTTTTAAAAAGAGGAGAAAATAGAGCATAAAAAAATATTCGATACATGACTTTCAATTTGGAGACTTAACGCCAACTTGCAGGAACTCGAGAAGCCACATTATGGTTAAAAAGAAATCAAAGTGTGGCTGAAAGGCAAGTTTTGGTAAGTAATTTGGCACAGTGTGGCAGGGACGCCTTAACCCCTCCCCCCCAAAAAAAGGATTGATTTCTTATTTCATTTTTATTACCTTCAGATATTTCCGAGGCCTAATATGGTGTTTCAATTTAGCCCAGCTCCAAATTTGTCCCGTGTGTGTGTATATACAGGATATATATAGATAGATAGATAGATAGATATTGAGTGACCAGTCTCAAAAATTACCACCATATTGCTAAAAAAGAAAAGAAAAAAATGTGCACCAGTCTGTCATCTCGGAAACTATTAAACTACAGCGAAGCAACGGCCATCATTGGAAGGCTTATGAAAAGTAACACGCGTTGGTTTATGACTTTCTCAAAATTTCAAAGTTTGCATTAATATCAGGGGAGTGGGATGGCGCACGTCTCCTTCCTTTAGCTAAAATACAGTGTAGGAAATCATACTTATAAAAATCATACTCACTCAAACGTTCCATACTTTCAGCTGTGGACGTCTACAACTTATATTACTCCTTGCTATCCTTAGACGTTTTCGTTATGTATACTAGTTACGTACATTATAAATTTTCTGTTAAGTATACAGTATATATATTTGAAGAGGTAGATAAAGTCTTTAATATTTTCCATAAACGAGCTCTTTCTCAAGCCTAATAAGGTCGTAAGGAAATAGTAAGACTGAAATAAAAGGAAAATAAAAAGGGATAGAATTAGAGTAAAAAAAAACTGAGGAAAAAAAAGTAATACATTGGTGAGGTGAAAAAAAGAAAAAAAATCTGACTGAAGGTGTGAAAAAGAGGCATGGATGAGTGAACTCCCTCATGGTGAAGACAATTCTAGCATTCTGTTCCAGGTAATGACAGGTGATTTAATTTAGCATAGAGTCTGATTGCGTTAATATTTTGTGCCATTAAATTTTTCGTGGTTGGGAGGTTTTGTTTATATGGGAGTGAGTTACAAAGGAACATGGGAGAGAGAGAGAGAGAGAGAGAGAGAGAGAGAATAATGTTGGTAGCAGTAATAGTAGTAGTAGTAGTAGTAGTAATAGTATAACTAAAAAGCACTCAGAGAGCGCATACTTCCTCCAGCGCCATTAAAAAAAGATCTATTCCGGATCCGCCCCAAAATTTAATTCATTCTTGGTCCATGGCCCGCCTTTCCACAAAATTTTATTGAAATTCATTGACAACTTCTGGAAATATTGCGCGGGATACTCCGGATCTGGATTCGGATCCTGCCCAAAATTTAATCATCTCTTCCTTGGCCCATGGACCACCCTTCCACAAATTTCATCAAAATCCACTCACAACTTTTTGAGTAATCCTACTAACAGACAGACAAACAAACAAACAAACGCGGGCTAAAGCATAACTTCCTTGGCGGAGGTAATAAGAATATGGTCCTTCATTCTCAAAAACGCCAATTCTTCAAAGGAATTCATTAGCACTTGACACATGCCTGCGCCCTCACAATTACAAGAGCTGTGACGTTATTCATACTGAATTAAAATTTCACCTGGTGAATAAAATGAATAAAAAATACGTCATCGGTGTTTAGAAGTTAAAAGAAAAAAATGGCGGGAATGTCGTCACTGAAGCGCCTTGCAGAAATTCACGATAAAAAACGAAGGATGATTAAATTTCGTCGTCTTTGTATTTTTCGAGAGACCCGTGAAAGGTGGGTCTTTTCATTTTTTTTTTTTTTTTCCCTGTCTGTGAGATGTTGACAGGGACGTAAATTGCCCTCATACCGCTTTATCTTTTGACTATACTCCTTTTTACTCTAACTTGGCCTAAAATTGCCATCTTTCCATCTTGAATGCTGAGTTGTAGCAGTAGACTGATACTAGAATATGGCTTTGTTAGTGAAGAAGTGCTACGAAAAGGATGAAGACCCGTAGCACTGCCATTCTCTGTCACTCCATCAAGTTAAATGAGCTGCAAAAGGAGAAAAATCTTGGCCAAGTTAAGATGAAATAGTATAGTTTGGATTTCTCTCGACTCAACTAAATCGTCTAGTATTCGCCTAAATATACTTAATTCCTCCATCTACCCGTCACTCAGCCCTCTTTTTCTTGTTTTAATTATTTATTTTTTGTTCCATCAGGAGCGTAGGTGTCCGGGGCCAGGCTGTTCAGTCCCGGCATTTAAGGCGAGGGTGGCCAGCCTTACTCGACTCTTGAGTGCCGTCATATGAGCATCAAACACCAACCATTTCTTTATTTAGACCTACAGGTTCAGTCCGATTAAAGCGTCTTAACCACTAATCCACCAGGTGTAATTCCTACGCCTACCGGCAATAGGGAAAGGGTTACTCGACATTTTTATTTCTCTTCTATTTCACACACACTCTTGGGTGGCCAGATACTGTGTGTACAGGGTATGTGTGTCCCTTACCGTGCCACTCACTCCCACTCTCACTCTCACTACCGTTTTGAAAGACAGATCAAGGCTTTATGGAGTGGGGAGGGGGGTGATATGTGGAGGTATATAGCCACAAATATATATATACACATTACTTACATATACAGAAGTAGGCAACTCATCGACCGCGTGCCTGTGCCGTGCCGAGATAGCCGTAAATATGACACAGAGGGGCAGGGTAGACCACTGGACAATTGGCTGTTCTGGGACGACCTGTGTGCCAGAGAGGTGTCATTTGAAGTGCTAAACCTGTAATTATTTCTTTCCTCTTAGAATACAGTAGGGACGGGTGCGGCTGTCAATGATGTCCTTCGTCTGTCTATCTATCTATCTATTGCCAGACGCCTCAATCCCGTTCGGGGTGGCCACAAACAAATCGCCTCCACGTCTCCCTGTCCCCCGCCATTTCACTGCCCCGCTCCCAACTCACACCCCCCTCTCTCATATACCTCTCCACCCCATCCCTCCATCTCATCCTCGGCCTCCCCCTCCCTCTTCCCCCCTCCACCTCACTCATACACTCTCTTCGTCAGACTTACACCCTCCATCCTCTCCACATGGCCAAACCACCTCCGTGTGTTCCTCCTAACGTTTCCTATCACATCCACATCCACACCACAACGCTCCTTTATATCCTCATTCGTCAGCCTGTCTCTCCATGTGACTCCACAGGCTCCTCTTAAATAACTCATTTCCACTGCTCTCACTCTTGTCTTGTGTCCTTCCAGCAACGTCCAAGCTTCACTTCCACACGTTAGAGTTGGTATCACAATACTGTCATGTAGTAACTTTTTCACTTCCATGCTCACTTCCCTGCTTTCAAGGAACCAGCAACCTTTCTTCCCTGCTGTACCCTTTCAAGCACTTCACCTTCCAAACCACCATCCTTACTCATCACACTACCCAAGTACTTAAACGTACTCACATTTTCCAATTCCTCACCATCCAACCTCGCTGTACATTCACTGACTTCACCTCTCTCAAAGACCATCACTTTACTCTTCTCTACATTCACCTTTAGATTCCGTTTCTTACACACTTTCCCAAACTCATCCACCAAGCCTTGCAGCTCCCCTTCGTCTTCACTCAACAACACAGTATCATCTGCAAACAACACTACAGGGAGTTTCCAAACACTACCCTCTCTTACCAGGGCCACTCCAACATCCACTACCCTACCTTGTACCTCTTTTATTATCCCATCCATGTACAGATTGAACAACCATGGAGACATGACACATCCCTGTTTCAAACCAACCTTCAAAGAGAAAAATTCACTCAGTTCACCATCCACACGCACTGCAGTCTTTGCACCATCATACATACTCTTCACAGCATTCAACAACTTCCCATCTACTCCATTTATTCTTAATACTTTCCACAATCCTTGTCTATCCACCCTGTCATATGCTTTCTCCAAATCCATGAAAGCCGCATACAACTTCTTTCCCTTCTCTAGAAACTTTTCCACTAAAGATCTAAGAATGAATATCTGATCTACACAACCTCTTCCCTTCCTAAAGCCTCCTTGTTCTTCTCCAACTAATTCCTATGTTCTTTCTCTAACTCTGTCAATAAGTATCCTACCATACACTTTTCCTATTATACTAAGAAGACAGATGCCCCTATGATTACCACACACTTCTTTTTCCCCTTTTCCTTTGTACAAGGGAATAATTATACCTGACTTCCAATCCTCCGGGACTCTACCTTCCTCCCAGGCCAATCTGCACATCTTCCACATCCATTCTACTACTATCTCTCCCCCATACTTCAGCATTTCACCACACACTCCATCAATTCCTGGGGCTTTCCCCAATTTAACTTTCTTCATTGCTTCCACAACTTCTATCCTACTGATTTCTTCCTGTCTTCTCCCCTCCCTCCTCCTCCCAGCCATTCCCCAGCCACTTATACTCGCATTACTTCCATCCTCTATGTTCAACAATTCCTTAAAGTGTTCTCTCCATCTGCTCACTTTTTCTCCCTTCTCCACTAGTAATCTACCGTTTTTATCTTTCACTCCCCTGCTAACTTCACTTCCACCCTGTCTTACTCTTTTCACCTCTTTCCAGAACATTTTCTTACAGTCTTTCCACTTTACACTCAAGTTCCTTCCAAATTCCTCATCTGCTCTCTTCTTACTCTCTCTTACTAATCTTTTCACCTCTCTCTTTCTTTCTACATATAACTCTCTCTTCCACCTCTCAACTTCTTCCACGCCCCTATTTCTCATCCATTCATTGTATGCTTTCTTCTTTTGTGCCACAGCCTGTCTCACCTCTTCATTCCACCACACTGTTCCTTGCACCCCCCTCCGTCTTCTCTTCATCCCGCGCACCACATCACATGTTGCACGTATTTCTTCTGTAAATATCCTGCACACACCTTCCACGTCCCCCATCTGCTCCAATTCATATTTGCCCAATCGTTCCTCCACTTCTCTCTTATACTCTGCCTTTTTCTCGTCCTCTTGTAATCTTTCCACTCTCCTTACAAATACTCCTTCTTCCCGTCCCTCCCTTCTTCTATTTCTCCATCCTAATTGGACCTTGATTCTGGCCACCACCAAGTAGTGGTCAGAAAGTCCACTCCCCCAACCCCTATAAGCTCTTGCATCCATTACACATTTTCGCATCCTTTCATCCACACACACATAATCAATCATTGCCTTCCTTTCATTCAGTTCACCACCCACCCTTCTCATCACTCGCAATGTATACCTGTGGATCATCTTGTGCCAGAAGAGGGTATTGGCTATCACCAACCCCCTCCCAGCACAAATGTCCACTAACGCACTGCCATTCTCATCTGTCTCAGCAGGCACACCCCACTCACCAACTTCGTCGTTCCTTTTTCTGTTTCTTTTTCTTTTTTTTAGTCTTTGCAAAGATGTCTCTTAATTGAACAAAATATTATAGTCTGAACTTTAATTAAATACATAAGTGCAGAGACCGAAATGAACTGGGGAATACTGCAGGGGTGGGTGCACCTGTCATAAATGTCCTTGGTCTATTTATTTGCATTTTTTCAGGCCTTTGACTCCTAGGATGTCTCATAGCTGAAAAAAATATTATAGTTTGAACTTGAATGAAATACCTAAGAGCAGCGAGGGAAGTGAATGGGGGAATTTTCGAAGATATGTTCAGATTTAATAGACATAGGACGGGAAACGTGATGTATTGGCGCGTCAGGTGGAGCTTGGGTGTAAAATGAGGCTTCCTGGATTATTTATCGGGAGGTGTAGAGGACTGATGGGGATAGTGCCTTGGGCTGGGGCTTTATCATCATCATTATCATCACCATTTTTATTATTAGTATTAGTATTAGTATTACTACTACTACTACTACTACTACTACTACTACTACTACTACTATTATTACTGCTACTAGTACTACTTCTACTACTACTGCTAGAATTGCTACCGTGTATCATTATTATCACTATTATTATTATTATTATTATTATTATTATTTTTATGACATGAATATACGAACACCATAACAGAACACTACAGTATATTATTAATCTTGTGTCCGCTTTTTCACGTAAACGCTATAACGAAGGACGTAATGCTGCGTGTGACCTCTTGGCACTTACGTAAATCCCACTGACATTTGGGAATATTCTCCATTAACTCATAGATTAGTTATAAGAATGATGAAAATGATAATGATGATGAAAACCAATATATTAAATACTAAAAGTGATAGCAAAGGAATACGATTAAGGATGATGATGATGATGATGAAGGAAAGCAATATAATCAATACGAAAAGCAGAGCAGAGACGTAATACTAATGTGGCCAAGTTCCTGGATGAACTCGCTAGGTCAGTCACCCCTGGCGTGAGAAAACGAAAATGGGAGAGGAAAGGAGGAGGGAGTGTATTGTAGTTGTAGAGAGAGAAGGAAAACTGAATAATAGATGGTAGTAGTAGTAGCAGGAGTAGGAGTAGAAGGAGTAGTAGTAGTAGTAGTAGTTGCAACCCCAGGCTCATCTGAACGTGAACCCCGTGGACTGCAGGCTCACATTGCCCTCTTCCTGCTGGCCACCATCCTCCTTTTGGGGGTAGGAAGGTTACTGAAGGACTTTTGTATAGCCGGGAAGTGGAGTCTCCTGATTTTAAAAGATAGATAGGTAGTTAGATAGACAGAATATCAGACAGACAAATAGATAGATAGATAAGTAAAGAGGTAGACAGATAGATAGATAGATAAGTAAATAGGTAGACAGATAGACAGACAGACAAGCAGGCAGACAGACAGACGGAAAGATAGGTAGAGAGACAGACTGATAGATAGACGGACACATAGATAGATTGACTGATAGATAGATAATTAGATGAAGAGAAATAGACATAGACATATACGAGTAGATAGACTGATTGATAGATAGATAATTAGATGCAGAGAGAAATAGATAGACAGATAGACACAGATAGACTGATTGATAGATAGATAATTAGATGAAGAGAGAAATAGATAGACAGATAGACACATAGATAGACCGATAGATAGATAGATAGATATTTAGATGAAGAGACAGAGAAATAGACAGACAGACAGACAGCTGGGTGCATCTGTCTTTCAGGCTGTCCAAAGGGGGGGTTGCGGTGCGAGGACGGCAGGTGCCTGGCGAGGACGCGCTGGTGTGACGGGGTGAAGGACTGCCAGGGAGGTGACGACGAGAACGAGGACACCTGCTGTGAGTCTATCTATCTCTTTATCTATCTGTCTATCTGCCTGTCTGTGCATGTTTATCAGTCTATTTACCTGTGCGTCTGTCTATCTATCTCCCTTTCTCTGTCAGTCTGTTTATCTACCTATTTCTCTGTATCTATCTGTCTGTCTGTCTGTCTATCTATTTATCTATCCACCTGTCAGTCTGTCTATCTGTCTATCTATCTACCTATATCTATCTATTTCTCTGTACATATCAGTCTGTCTGTCTGTATCTATCTATCCATCTATCTATCAGTCTGAATTTATATATCTATCTGCCTTCTGTCTGTCTGTCTGTCTGTCTGTCTTTCTGTCTATTTATCTGTCAGTGTCTTTCTGAATGTCTGTCTCTCTGTCTGTCTGTATCTGTGTGGCTATGTGTCTGTAATTGTCTGTCTGTCTGTCTATCAGTCTTTATCTATCGACCTATCTTCTTGCCTGTCTATCTATCTATCTATCTATCTATCTATCTACATATATCTGTCTGTCTGTCTATGTATCTGTGTATTTGTCTGTCTGTCTCTTGTCTATCTCTATGTCTACTTGTCTATCTATTATCTCTCTCTCTCTCTCTCTCTCTCTCTCTCTCTCTTTACCTATCTATCCGTCTATATCCAGACGCCTTAATTCCGAAAGGGGTGGCCACAAGCAAATCACCTCCATGTCGCCCTGTCCCCCGCCATTTCACTTTCCTACTCCAAGCCACACCCCCCTCTCTCATATACCTCTCCACTTCATCCCTCCACCTCATCCTTGGCCTCCCCCTCCCTCTTCCCCCCACCACCTCACTCACATACGCTCTCCTCGTCAGTCTCTCGCTCTCCTTGGGTTATTACTTTAGTCTGCCCTCAAGCTGCCATCTCTCCGTCTTCAAGTGCTAATTTGTAGTAACAGATGAACACGAAAATACAATGCTAGTCATGAAGAAGTGCTATGGAAAGGATGTAGAGCATAGTACTGTCTTTCTGCCTCTGAGCTGCGTGAAATAGCGTGCAAAAATATGAAAATCTGGGCCAGGTTAAGATGAAAGAACTGTAGGAGAAAGTATGAGTCATGTGAAGAGGGGGAGGGGAAGACTGAGGATGAGATGGAGGGATGGGGTGGAGGGATATATGAGAGAGGAGGATGTGAGTTGGAGAAGGGACAGAGTGATGGCAGGGGATTGGGTGCCATGGAGACGATCCGTATGTCCTTTGTTGGATCTCCTCTCCTAAGTTCGGGATTTTCTCTCGTAAGTCCGTTGTTAATATTCTCTCTCTCTCTCTCTCTCTCTCTCTCTCTCTCTCTCTCTCTCTCTCTCTCTCTCTCTCTCTCTCTCTCTCTCTCTCTCTCTCTCTCTCTCTCTCTCTCTCTCTCTCTCTCTCTCTCTCAAGTCGTCTGTTAATTATCTTTCGTAAGTCCTCTGTTAATTTTCCCTCGTAAGTCCTTTGTTAATCTTCTCTCGTAAGTCCCTTGTTAATTTTCTTGTGCCTTAACTAACCTCTTCAGTGGTGGTGGAGAGGAACGCCTTCACGTGGTGGCACCAATATAGCCGAGCTGCTCCTCTGCCTGGTCATACAATCGTCCCTCAACGGTCTCCCTGTCCCCCGAAATACAGATGGTGAACTGTAGGAGGAGGGCAACATCAGCCTGCAGTCCACTGAGGTCATGTCTAGATAAGCCTGGGATTGTAACTACTATTCATCTCATCAGTACGATTATCTTCCCATTACTGTGCTCCGGCGACGGCTATACAGTCCCATTCAGCGTTTTGGAACATCGTAGTGAAAGAATCTACTGTAGCTGTTGTTCTGGCTGCAACCCCTGACCTATCTTGAAGTGGACTCGGTGAACTGCAGGCTGAAGTTGCCCCTCTTCTGCAGTCCACCATCCTCTGTTCGGGGGATAGGGAGGAAGGTAAGCGCCGTTTGCCTAATTGGGTAGTGGAGCCGCCCAGTTATATCAGTGCCATCACGTGAAGGAGTCCCTCTCCACCACCAAAGAGGTAATTTCTTCAACTCGCTTAGGAAGAGGTGCAACAATACCTCATTTACCATCGAAATAAGATCTGTAATCCTAATGAAAAGGTGGAGTGATTAGACGACGACGACGACGATGATGATGATGATGATGATGGTGGTGGTGGTGGTGGTGGTGGTGGTGGTGGTGGTGATTGACTGTTTATTGCTCACTGGTTTAGCGAGATTCCTTTATGATTTAATGAAGTTGTGAGGTTGTGAGAGGTATATGAGAGAGGGTGGTGTGAGCTGGGAGCAGGGCAGTGAAATGGCGAGGGACAGGGCGACATGGAGGCGATTTGTTTGTGGCCACCCCTTACGGGATTAAGGCTTATGGCAAGAGACAGATAGATAGATTGAGGTTGTGACGAGGACCAGCTGACCTTGACTGTGCATCTTCCTTTTGCTCTCTTATGTTTTTCCTATTGTCATTCCACAATAACGCCCCTTTTACTCTCTCTCTCTCTCTCTCTCTCTCTCTCTTACAAACATTTGCTACAGTATAAACTTTTCAACCCACCACACACCACTGGAAGTCGAAGTATATGGAGGAGTATATATTATCAGTTTGGTATTTTTGTACAGATTTCCACACACTGTACCCGCACCAAAATTATTTTTCCCCAGCCTCACGCGACATATCATTTTTTTTTTTTTTTTTTATGCGAGGAAGAAGGAACCAAAGGCCATGAGCCCGCAGTAACAGTTCCCTCCAAGAGAAAAACAAAATACAATAGAGAGCCAAATTCAAGATCCGATCATTTTGAGATGCCTGGACACACTGCGTTTGAAAGACTGGAGATCATAGGCAGCAGGAAATACAGACAGAGGGAGACAGTTCCAGAGTTGACCTGTAGCATAAATGAAAGACTGGGAGTAACGGTTAACTCTTGCATTAGAGAGTTGGACAGAAAAGGGATGAGGGTATGCTGCCAGACGGGTGCTACGCGCCCGTCGTAGAGGTGGAGGAATGCAAGCAGACAGTTCAGAGGAGCAGTGACCATTAAGGTAGCGATAGAAAAGAGATAAAGATGCAACAGTGCGGCGGAGGGACAGAGGTTGAAGGGAGTCAGTAAGAGGAGGAGAGTTAATGAGACGAAAAGCCTTTGACTCCACCCTATTGAGAAGAGCTGTATGTGGAGAGCCTCCCCGCACATGAGAGTTGTACTCTACACAGGGGCGGATAAAACCCCTGTATAGAGTTAACAATTGTGCAGGGGTAAAGAAAGAGTGGAGTCGGCTTAGCACACCCAATCTCTTGGAAGCAGATTTTACAAGAGATGTAATATGATCTTTCCAAGCTAAGTCCCGAGTAAATGAAACCCCAAGCATGTTCAAGGATGATGCAGGATTAAGCTGAATATTATTAAACATTAGTGGGTATACCTGTGGAAGATTTTGTCGGGTTGATAGGTGTAAGAACTGAGTCTTAGATGCATTAAAAACAACCATATTATTTTTACCCCAGTCAGAGATACGAGCCAAGTCAGACATTAGGTGTGCCATAGCCTCATCCCTTGTTTGTTGAAGTAACTGTTGAGATGGGCGTTACGGGAACCGAATGGAAAGGTGAAGGGTGGAGTCATCAGCGTATGAGTGGATAGGGTTGGATGTACAGCTTAGAAGATCATTGATGAATAAAAGGAAGAGAGTTGGTGATAGGACAGAGCCCTGAGGAACACCACTGTTGATAGATCTAGGAGAAGAACGATGGCCGTCTACAACAGTGGCTATAGAACGACCAGAAAGGAAGCTAGCGATGAAGGCACAGATAGAAGGATAGAAACAGTAGGAGGGCAGTTTGGAAATTAAAGATTTATGCCAGACTCGATCGAAAGCCTTTGAGATGTCAAGTGCAATGGCAAAGCTTTCGCCAAAGTCCCGAAAGGAGGATGACCAGGTGTCTGAAAGGTAGGTGAGAAGATCGCCAGTGGAGCGTCCCTGACGGAACCCGTACTGACGATCGGAAAGAAGGTTGTGATAGGAAAGATGCCTTAAAATTTTTCTATTGAGAATTGACTCGAAAACTTTTGAAATACAGGACGTTAAAGCAATTGGACAATAGTTGGAGGGTTGGGAGTGGTCACCCTTCTTTGGGACTGGCTGAATGAGAGCAAACTTCCAGCAAGAAGGAAAGGTACAGGTTGACAGACAAAGGCGAAAGAGTTTACCTAGGCAGGGTGTAAGCACAGAAGCACAGTTCTTGAGAACAACAGGAGGGACCCCATCAGGCCCATATGCCTTGTTAGTACTGAGGCCAGTGATGGCAGAAAATACATCAGCTGAAGAAATTTTAATGTCAGCCATGAGGAAGTCAGAGGGGGGAAGTGATGGAGGAACAGCACCGGAATCGTCTAAGGTGGAATTGGAGGAGAAAGTCTGTGCGAAGAGATCTGCTTTATCAGTAGAAGAAATAGCTACAGAACCATCAGAGTAGAAAAGAGGAGGGAAGGATGATGAGGTAAAGTTGTTAGAAAGGTTTTTGGCAAGGTGCCAGAAGGAGCGGGAAGAATTCGAGTTGGAGAGTTGAGAGCATTCAGTACGGATGAAATTATTTTTAGTAGAGCGAAGAACAGACTTAGCATGATTCCGGGCAGAAACGTAAAGATGATGTGATTCAGGGGTGGGTTGGCTCCGGTACCTTTTGTAGGCCCTCTCCTTGTTGCGGACAGCATTAGAACAAGCGTGATTAAACCAAGGCTTTCTTGCGTTAGTCAAAGGATATGAGAAAGGAATGTATGCTTCCATGCCTGAGAGAATAACCTCCGTAATGCGCAAGGCACACTCAGATGGCTCACGGCCATGGAAGCAATAATCATTCCAGGGAAAATCAAAGAAGTACTGCCGGAGGGCCTCCCAGTCCGCGGCTCCAAAATGCCACAGACGACGTTTCCCTGGAGGGTCCACAGGCCGTACCGGAGTGATAGGACAGATTAAGGTGATAAGGTTGTGATCGGAGGAGCCCAACGGAGAGAAAAGATTAACAGAGTAAGCAAAAGGATTAGTTGTGAGGAAGAGGTCAAGTATTGCCTCCATTTGCCCCGAATCTGAGGACATTACCCGATTTCCCCTTTTCTTCCTCTTCTTTCTATCCTCCCTCCTTCCTTTCGCCCTGATCCCTTCCCCCAAACAGCCCCCTGAGCTTTCCCCTCGCATTCTGACCTCCTACCCATTCTTTCCGCCTTTCCCCTCTCTCTTTCCCTGGTTTGTCTTCCCCCTTCCTGCTGTCTCCCTCCTCTCCCTTCCCTCCCCCGTAATTTACCGTTTTCCCCCTCTCGATATCTCCTTCCCCTACTTTTTAAAATTCCTCCCTCCATTATGCTTTGTCCCCTTCCCATTCCCCGACATCCCCCCTCCTCGACCTACTTCTCTCCCCCCCACTTTGCCCCACCTCCTCTTGCAACGTTGCCCCCTCCCCCCTTTTTCCCTGCTCGCTATCCTCACCTCTCCCTTCTTCCTTGGTCACTGCCCTCTCCCCGTCCCTCCTTCGTGTGATTCCCCCCGTCCCTTCTCTCTCTGGTTATGAAGATGCAGTAGATGAAACAGAAAATAGTTTAGTATTAGAGTATGCCTGTGTAGTGTAGGTTGTAAGTTGTTATTATTATTGTTGGATCTGAGTGTGTTTTGCTGCCCTATTTATACACGTCCGCTGTACTAGGGATGCATATTTTTCTTTCTCCTCTCCACGTTAACTCTCTTTGCTCGTCATCTCCCTTCCCCTCATTTTCTTCCTTGCTCTTTGCCCCCCCTCTTCTCCCCCCCCTCCCTTCCTGTCTTGCCCCCCCTTCCTCCCTTTTCCCGCTTCGTGTCTTGCGTTCCTATCTTTCCCCTCTCCCCTTTGTGTCTTTCCTCTCTCTCTCTCTCTCTCTCTCTCTCTCTCTCTCTCTCTCTCTCTCTCTCTCTCTCTCTCTCTCTCTCCCTCCCCGATAACTAACGACGACTGTATCAAGCCTTCTTCATCTCCACGGCAAATGCCGCCACACAAAAGTTATTCGGTGGATGGAAAGGCAATGTCGTCGAAATATTCACCTTTTCTGTACAGTGACGATACTGGAGAGGGATGCCTTCACGTGGCCGCACCGATATCACTGGATGGCTTCACTGCCCGGTTACACAAACGTCCCTCAGCTCACTCCCTATTCTTCAGAGAGAGAGAGAGAGAGAGAGAGAGAGAGAGAGAGAGAGAGAAAGTCGTGGTTGTATGAAATTCGATGATCCTTAATTAGAAAAAGGGAATGAGTCTCCTTGGTTACTAGGCAAATCGACTCTCCACTCTGACTATAACTCCTCAAATATTTAGCTGAAAGGGGTTACGAATCTGTCAGGTTAGTGCAGTGTCCTTAACCGCGAGATATGCTTTCCTCACTCCACCCTCCAGTCTGACTCGGCCATTAACTGAGCTGAAAGGAGTTAGGGATCGCTGAGAAGTTAAACACACTAGAGTCAGCCTACAGCGCCCGTGTAAGTTCAGTTGTAGCCCCAAGTCCATTTGAAACATGAACGCAGTGGACTGTAGGCTTGAGTTACCCTTGTACTGCAGTCCATCATTCTCTTTTGGGGGAACACGGAAGTAGATGAGGGACGTTTGTATACCCAGGCAGTCGAGTCGCCTAGTTATATCGGTGCCACCACGTGAAGGCGCCCCTCTCAACACCCACTCACTCCCACCCACCCCACTCATTCCTGTATACATATGACCCGCATCCACCCACACTAACCTAGACGGATTTCAAAAGCGCTTCTGCATTTTCGTATTTTCCTCCACGTGTCTCCTTTCTGGTTTTAAACCCCTTCAGTCTCATTACTTACTTTTTTCTCATTCCTGCTACTGACAGACGATTTTCCTCAGCGCTGGGGAGACCTCTCTTAGTGAAGGGGTTTAAAATGAAGGTTACAGTCTCAGCCATATATTTACGACCCATACCTTGTAACTTTCAATTGTTTATGCAGGAGGAACTAGAGGTACCGGAAGACCCTGTGCTGCCCCTGCGTAGTCCATCCTGGGAAAAAAGAATCAGGGTTACGAGAGGCTATCTGTCGTAAATAAAATCGTCTGGAGATGGGGAGGATAGGATTAAATAGGCGTCGTCGGTGTGAAGGGGTTTAATATTCGTCCGGGAGGGATTTTTGTGGATACAAAAGTCTGGATTTTTTATATCTATTGCGTCTGTGTAAAATGCCGTAAGGGAAAAAAAGTGTAAGGTTGTAAGGTATATGAGAGAGAGAGAGAGAGAGAGAGAGAGAGAGAGAGAGAGAGTTTATATTCTTAGCGGCTTTGAAAATTTCCTGACACCTCAACCTCTGTCTCTTTGCCGCACTGTTGCTTCTTTATCTCTTTTCTGTCGCTACTTCAATGGTCACTGCTCCTCTGAACTGTCTGCTTGCATCCCTCCACCACTACGGCGGGCACGTAGCACCCGTCTAGCAACAAACTCTCATCCCTTTTCTGTCCAGCTCTCAAATGGAAGAGTTAACCATTACTCGTAGTCCTTCAAGTATGCAACGGGTCAACTCTGGAACTGTCTCCCTCTGAATTTCCTACTGCCTATGACCTCCAGTCTTTGAAACGCAGTGTGTCCAGGCATCTCGAAATGAACGTATCTTGAATTTGGCTCTCTGTTATCTTGTTTTTGTTATTTTTTGGAGGGAATAATTGGCGCTCTTCTGGCCTTAGGTTCCTTCTTCCTTGTATTAAAAAAAAGAGAGAGAGAAACGAAAAAACTCTTCCTTAGCGACTTCATCCGTGCTACTGAACCATTTTTTTTTTTATATATATTTGAAAACAATGGAAGTAATGTACGAGGGGATGCTATGATGTAATAAGGGAAATAAATCACCACGGAATAAGTGTTGAGTCTTCCTAGGCCAGCTGGAATCTGGCCAAAATAAAATCGTTTGATACATTTTGTCATTAATTTAGTGATAGACTGATGTGTAAACTGAATTATATAGATAGATAGATAGACAGAAAGAAATAGATGGATCGATAGACAGACAGATAGAGGCAGGCAGGCAGATATACACAGATCGACAGATAAATGGCATAGATGGATATACCTGTACATAGATGGATAGATAGCCAGATAGTTTGACATATGGAAAGAAACAGAGAGGGTCAGATAAATAGACAGACAGACAGACAGATAGATAGACAAAGATACTGACAAAAAAAGAAACAGATAAACAGATAGATACACACATAATATACTCCTTTCAGTGTTGCCAAGGGAATATAATCCTTTTTTGCTAACTTTGCTGGATGCATTTCAGTGTTGCCAAGGAGACCAGTCACCCCCTACACCTCCCTTCTCAACGTCAGCCTCACCTGTAGTAAGTGTGATTAGTCTTGCCATCACCACAGGATCGTAAGTGTGATTAGTCTTGCCATCACCACAGGATCGTAAGTGTGATTAGTCTTGCCATCACCACAGGATCGTAAGTGTGATTAGTCTTGCCATCACCACAGGATCGTAAGTGTGATTAGTCTTGCCATCACCACAGGATCGTAAGTGTGATTAGTCTTGCCATCACCACAGGATCGTAAGTGTGATTAGTCTTGCCATCACCACAGAACAGTAAGTGTGATTAGTCTTGCCATCACCACAGAATAGTAAGTGTGATTACTCTTGCCATCACTACAGAATAGTAAGTGTGATTACTCTTGCCATCACTACAGAATAGTAAGTGTGATTAGTCTTGCCATCACCACAGGATAGTAAGTGTGATTGGTCTTGCCATCACCACAGGATAGTAAGTGTGATTGGTCTTGCCATCACCACAGGATAGTAAGTGTGATTGGTCTTGCCATCACCACAGGATAGTAAGTGTGATTGGTCTTGCCATCACCACAGGATAGTAAGCACTGAGCTCTACAGTATTCCCTTTTTTCACAATTACAGCACGTATTAGAAGTATCTTATTGGTTTAAGAGGTTGTAATTCATCAGCTGCCATCCTCACTAGTTATGGAATATTTTGAAGGCATGCCTGGTGATCCATACACATTTGCTGTCTCTTCACTCCTTGATGTAGCAATATATATATATATATATATATATATATATATATATATATATATATACCGTATATGTATATATATGAGAGAGAGAGAGAGAGAGAGAGAGAGAGAGAGAGAGAGAGAGAATTCTGTGTAAATAAACTGCCTATAGTACTGCTCAAATACCCAAATGACTATAAATAACAGGTGTAACTCTTAATCCTTGTCATTTGCATGACATATCTGGCAGGAGGATGTTATATATATACATCGTGTACCTTAGCTTGGTCAAGACTTTCGTCATTCTGGAGCCCATTACCCATAATGGAGTGACATAATTCTGTGGTTCTACATCCTTTCCACAGAACTTTCTCATAATTAGCACCAAACTGAAGTGGTAATCTTTTCATACAGCCCAACATTGAAAAAGGCGAGGTGGCACTTTAGATTGTTAACTTCTAAACACCAATGGCTTTTGGACATGATAACTGCGTGTAGTGGGATAAATTTGGTTGAAAAACCATCTTTCTCAAAAGACACTTAATCCTTTTTGAAATGGTCAGACACTTCGAGTAAAATTTTTGTTTTTTACGTTGTTTGGGCACTTCCCGGGCATGAGGGCTCGTTATTCATTCCCAGCTACGTTTGCTAATATTGCAAGACCAAACATTATGCACTGCAGTCATATAACCACGAGGGGTGTATTAATGTATCGTAATATTTACTTAAGCACCAAAAATAGCTTTACTTTTTTCAAGTGGTACTAATTAGTGTGAAATATGTAAATTTACTTTTGTATAATGCATCATGTTCCACTCATTTCAATACTTAGTTGTATTAATTGTTCACAGTGCCTTGAAAATCACATAGATATACCTGCAAAGTCATCAGTGAGTTCAGCCAATACGCCTAGTTCACTGTTATATCACATAGCTTTCATTTTTATGAATTGCCACTTTCAGTGGCTACAATTATAACAGTGAAGGAGGTGGGGAAGCGTAACACATCTTCCTATGGCAAGATTAAAAGTAAACCTGAGCCAGAAAGAGGAGGAAGGGTCCAGACTGTCTATCCAAATGTTTCAAACACCACTAGCCATCCCAGGAGGTGTACAGTCATTCAAATATAGGAGGGATACACAGGTTAGTAATCTGTACCAATCCACTGTTGTACCCACTGCTGAGCAACCGGGTAGGTACTTTGGACTGATTGAAGTGGGCATAATATAGTACTGGCGGGCAGCAGCCAGCCATATCGGTCATGTAAATGTGCAGTGATTACAGTAGCTCACAGGACAACAGAGATAGAACACTGGGAGAAGCTGTCCAATCTTTGTTTACTGTCATATTTCTGTACTCCCCTATGATGCTCTTTTCTGTTGGCAGAGCTGTGTGTGTGTGCGACCAGTGGCAGCCGTGGGAAGTGTCAGGCACCAACACACGCTGCCTCCACCCTCACATACTGCAAAATGTCTCCACCCCCATCACCATCCCTGCCCCTGGTGTCAGCTATGTCTCTGTCCCCATCCCTACAATTGCCACCATCCCCACCACTGCCTTCATCCCGACCACTTTCCCCATCCCTCCCCCTGTCCTCGTCTCCGCCACTTTCCTCATCCCTATTACTGTCTCCATCCTTACCACTCTCCGCATCCCTAACACCGTCTCCATCCCTACCACCTACCATACCACCATCCTGGTCCCCATCCCCACCCATGCCACCAGCCTCTCACAACCACTTCAAGAGGCGTAGGAGGACTCCCACTGACGCAACGGGGCGGACTGACAAGAAAATGCAGACACTAGCCAGCATTGAGAAACTGTGCTTTGTAAAGCGTGACGTGAGAATCTGTAGTGATCCCCAAAACAAAGGCGAAGTTAAGTGTGTAGTGGAAAGACAGGGGATAATTCATTTTAGGGGAAAATATACTGAGTGGAAGAATAAAATGTGTATTACTCTTAGTAGTGCTTTGGCGAAGATTTTATTGAGTCTTGGTGGGATTTGTATAGGGAAATGCCCTCACATTAAAGTTCCCTCGTTTATTTACATGAAAGAAATATTCAGACTGAGTTATATACATTCGAAAGAAGTTCCTCTGTGTTCAATGTTTTGGAGATACGAATATCTAACCCACTTTAGGAACATGAGAAGAAGAAAAGTTAAAAAATATATATTCAGAAAGTTTAAAATTTACAGTTTTCTTATGAAAAAGTGCACAGAAGGTGAAAGTTTCGGTTCAGAGAAAGTCACATATCAACAGGTGATTGACGCACTGACGGTGCAAGAACCTGGTCATGACAAGTTCCCTATATATAAAGAGTCGTCAGGAGGACCGCACCGACGCCACAAGACTTGCAGGCTATTGAGAATGCTTGAAGAAAAGAGCAGACTAACAAATTGTATATCACCATCAGCAAATCAGACAGCTGCACACACTGCCGCTGGGTGTTTTTCAGGAATATGTAAGGAGGTTGTCACTTGCAGCAGACGACTCTATGATGCGAGTTTTACCTTGAAGTGCAGAAGACAAAGAAGGAATAAACGACAAGCCAGAACCACGGGCGCAGACATCCCCGCTACAAATGGACCAGACTTTGACACCTCTGCAGTGGGTCAGGATACTCACGAAACTACAGTGGGGGTTAAAACCACCACAGCGACGGCTCAACCACAGAACACTACAGAAGATGGATCAGTAAAGCAGCTGGGGCAAGTGACTCTGAGCCCTAGACTGCAAAACACGAACGAGAATCAAACCGAGCAGTACCAACATCAAGGGCAGGAGGCCGGATCACACCAATACCAGGAGATGGATCCAGGAAAACACCGTCTATACCAGACAGGAAACCAGACACATCAATACCAGACAGAGAACCAGACACATCAATACCAGACAGAGAACCAGACACACCAATACCAGAGAGACAACCAGGCACGAAAATACCAGACAGGGGAAATCCCATACCAGATAGGAGACCAAGGACAACCTAAGGAACACCACCAATATCAAATAAGGAACTGGGGACATCGGTCAGGCAATCAGTACCAGACAAAAGACCGAGGGAAACACCAGCAATACCAGGCAGGGGACGAGAGAGACCAAAGGGAACGCTACTTATATTACACAGGGAACCAGACTCACCAATACCAGAAACGAGACCAGGGAGACCAAAGCGAAGACCACCAACCGTACCAAGGAAAAAACCACCAGTACCAGTTGGGGGACCAGACACACCAGGACCAAACAGGAGACCAGGGGGACCAAATGGAATACCACGAATACCACACAAGGGACAAGAAATATCAAGGAGAGCATAAGGTATACAAGACACAAGTGAAGTTTGCTCTGCTACACGACGAACCCCACATAAAGGAGGATCAGAGCTTGTTTGATCTGTGCTTCTGTGAACTGGAGAATCAAATTCGATGCCCCAAGACCTCCCTAAGACAAATCCCGCCAAACATCCTCGGTGGACTCTCCTTATTGTGAGTATAATACAGTTAGTTTTCGTTATAAGTAAGGTTTGTGTTAGATATTAAAATTTTTCTCATATAATTGGTGCTTTTACCAGCACAGATGTCCACCAAAGCACTACCATTCCCATCTACTTCAGCTGGCACACCCCACTGACCAACCACTCCATCCACTCGTACATTCCCAACTTTGCCATTCATGTCTCCAATCAACAGCACTCTCTCGCTCCTCTCAAACTTGTCCATTTTGTGGATGCGTTGGTAAGCATTGGGAAAAGTAGCCTAATTTAAGTTGGTTTGGCCATGTGGAGAGAAAAGAAAATGAGAGAATGAATAGGAGAGTGTGTGACTGAGGTGAAAAGGGGAAGGAGAAAGGGTAGACTTCAGATGAATGGATGGAGAGAGAGAGAGAGAGAGAGAGAGAGAGAGAGGAGGGCGTGACTTGGCGAGAAGGCAGCCTCATGGTTGTGGACTGATCAATGTGAGCACGATATATTGACGAAATGTCTATATATCGTGGATGTGAGTGCGATTCGCGTGTGGCCACCCCTTCCAAAATTAGGGCTCGAGGCTGTAGCTGGATGTATAAAAAACGGAGGTACTCTGTCAAATTAGCCCTATGGGTAAAAAAAAGATGACAACATTTGACCCTGGGAGGTTCTGCCATGAAAGTGATGCATAGGTGTACGTACAGGCTTGGTAACTATACTCTGTTTACTCAAACTTGGCTTAAAATTCCCATCGCTACCTCCATAATGCTAAGCTGATTATAACATTAGAAATTCATCCTAGTCACAAGGAAGTGTTGGAAAAGATTAAGAGCCACCAATTTTTTTTTTTCTGTCACTGAATTGCATGAAGTAAGCTATAAAAGGACGAAAAATCTGAACCAAGTTAAGGTGAAGCAACTATAGCCACAGTCATCATTTTTAGACAGAAAACGCAGCCACATGCAAATAGACAATTCCAGCGGAGACTCTCACATTGCTACAGATATTAGTACACACCATAGATTTCTTTCTTTCTTTCATTCTTTTTTCCAGCCATTCCAGTAATTTGCGTTGGGTACTTCTCTGGCCCTGGCACTTGGTTGAGCTTCTAATCCATAGAAAAAATCAGCAGTACTATTGCCAACACAAACGGGGATTACTTGAAGACGAAGCTTGACGTTGTTTTTATGTACCGTATGTATGTATGTATGTTTGTCTGTCTGTCTGCCTGCTTATCTGCCTGTCTGTCTGTATGGATGGATGGATGGATGGAATTGTAATAGGTTGTTTTTTTCTTTTTATTTGGTTTCTTTTCATCTGAGGGAACTAGACCACTCATACAACTTGAATACTTATGGTTGATTATAATGGATATTTGCTTGGGTTATGCTGCAGATCTGAATTTCCTTTCCGAGCACTTCCCTATAATTTTTAAACTTTAACTAGGCCTAAAACCGTCCTGCATACCTCCATCTTGAATGCTGGGGTGTAACGGGATTAAAACCGGAATATGTTGTCATACTCTGTGCACTTCAGCATGGCCTAAAATCGCCATGTCTTCATCCTGAATACAGGGTTTTGACTGATTAACACTAGAATACGATGCTAGTCACGAAGAAATGTTATGGAATAGACGTAGAGCCGTAGTAGTGCCATATTCAGCCGCTGGGATATATGAAATATGGTGCAAGAGACAAATATCTGTGCCAAGTAAACGTGAACGAACTATGGCTGTTATTTTCTCTCTTTACTCTTATCTTTCCGTGCTTCTTAACTAAACATATTACAGTACCATTATGAACTGCTTCTCATGTAGTCTAACAAAGCTTCGAACTATTACCTGACTTAGCAATGAACAACAGGATTCTTTCGTTGTAAATATTTGTCTCGGACTTCTCTCACAGTAAAAATGGACAGTGAACAGAATCTAAAACTAACGGGTGTACTAGTAGAGCCTCAGGCAAATGTTCGCCGGCAATCCTTTATCTGTACGGTGTTCTGCTTTCCATATTTCTCATTTCTCCCTAAACAACAGAGGGTATCCTTCCTTCCCATATTCCGACAGCATTGTATCCCGTCTTTCAAATTTCACATCCATTCCCACGCAAAAGAGTATATCCTTCCTTCTCATACTCATTGTTTTACGCTTCACATTGCTATCACATAATTCTTCATTTAACACCATCCATTGCCACCGCCGGCAGAGAAGCGTCGGCGAACGTACACTTATGGCTACACTTGTGACTTATTTCCCTTTTACCCCAGGAACTTGAAGAGTGGATCGCGGGTGCGTTTGAATGCGGAAACCCTGGCACTGTACCCGACCCTCACCACCCTGTGAGTATCCACACCTCATCCACTTTGATGTAGGACTAGAGTGTGGTATTTCGTTGCCTGCTTGTGAAGTTTATGTGCTTGTATTTGGGTTTACCTTTAGATATCCGGTGGCGATGATCTTTGCTTTTACAATGGCAGGATTTGTTTCTAAATTCAGTTACCCTTACCATCCTGTGAGTACCCTTACTTCCCTCACCTCCACCCTTACCCTCGCAACACTGAGTAAATCTATCTTGTCTTCACCCTCACCACACTGTCGTAAGTACCACCACCACCCTCACCCTCACACTAACCCTCACCCATTATAAGTACTACTAGCACCCTCATCACACAGTATGCATCTCCATCGCCCTGATCCTGACTCAGACCCACACCCTCATCACACTATAAACTCTCACCCTCATCCTCATCACAACAGCATCACCCTGACCTTCACGATCACCCTCATCACACTACAGGCACCATCAGCACCCTCACCCTCACTCTCACCCTCACCCTGATCTCTAACAAATACAACTGCACTGTGCATGTAAAGCCTGTGAGTATGTGTTAAGACTTTATTTTATAATATACAGTAGAGTGACTTCCATTTTTTACCCTACTTAAATTAGTTTCTGTAATTATCTGTAGGAGGCTAATTATTATCTTCTGGAGGCTAAGTATTTTCTTGGAGGGTAATTATTTTCTCTTGGAGGGTAATTATTTTCTCTTGGAGGCTAATTATTATCTCTTGGAGGCTAATTATTATCTTTTGGAGGCTAATTGTTATCTTCTGGAGGCTAATTATTTTCTTGGAGGCTAATTGTTACATTTTGGAGGCCAATTAGTATCACTTGGAGGCTAATTATTATCTCTTGGAGGCTAATTATTCTCTTAGAGGCTAATTATTTTCTCTTGGAGGCTAATTCTTATCTCATCTCTCATCTACAGGGCCTTGGAGGAGACAGGGTTGGTGGATCTTCCTGACGGTGTGTTTTTGAACCAAAGGGCGCTACGGCGGCTGTGAGTTACCCCTGAGAGAGAGAGAGAGAGAGAGAGAGAGAGAGAGAGATTAACCTAAATAATAACTAACGGTGCACAGGGTAATATACCGCTGGAAGAGAGAGAGAGAGAGAGAGAGAGAGGTTGCATGTGTGTGTGTGTGTGTGTGTGTGTGTGTGTGTGTGTGTACAAAATTCAGTATAAAAGACCACAAACACCGACTTACTTAACCCTTCACCCCGAGGACGTCTTTATCATCCTGTTTCTCGCTACCTCCAGACGATTTTCTTCAGCTGAGGAGGGGAACTGATAGCGAAGGGGTTAGTGAAGAGTAAATCCAACCCCTCCAGGAAGAATAATCCCTCTTGATATGAAAAAATCGTCTGAAGTTAGCAAGATTAAATGAAAAAAGTCCATACCATCAGTGAAGGACCTAAGATTCTCTCTCTCTCTCTCTCTCTCTCTCTCTCTCTCTCTCTCTCTCTCTCTCTGGCGTCGAAGTAAATGAGAGAGGATGTGTGTGGAACGGAGAGAGGACAGCCAGATAGAGGACCGGGTGACATGGAGGCGATTATTTTGTGGGTACCCCTTATGGGACTCAGTTATGTGGCGATAGCTTGGAGATAGGTAGCTTGTTTTCCTTTCCTGTATCATGCACACTACTTCCCTGCTTTCCTATGTCAGCTACCTGTCCAATAACTACCTGGAGGAGGTGCGTGAGGGCAGCTGTCGGGGCCTGAGCCACCTGCAGCGACTCTACCTGGACAGAAACAGACTCAGGACCTTCCACCTCACCTGCTTCAACCACACACCCCACCTCTGCGACCTGTACGATGTGCATTTCCTTTCTACGTCTTTTTTTGCACGTATATATAAGCTGGTATTCACAAGGAACAAAGGAGACATGAAGAATCCCGAGTGTTTTCATGTGCCTGCTTCTTCCCCCCTGAAGCCGTACATACACGAAGGCGCTCGAGATATATCGTGTTCCCCCTTCCCTCGTTGATACCAGTCTACCTGTGAATCTCAAATTGGTTAACATGGCAATTATGGTGCTTTATGTAACTGTTTGTGGTCATTTTGCATGGGTGTTTCTGGTGATTTATGTGTCTGTGGTGATTTACTTGGGGTGTATGGTGTTTTATGTAACTGTTTGTGGTCATTTCCATGGGTGTTTGTGGTGATTTATGTGTTTGTGGTGATTTACTTGGTGATTATGGTGTTTTATGTAACTGTTTGTGGTCATTTCCATGGGTGTTTGTGGTGATTTATGTGTTTGTGGTGTTTCAGGAACCTTGGACACAACCTTCTGACACTGAGAGGCCACGTCTTCCCCGCATTACAAAATCTGACCGCACTGTGAGTATAAACACCACCCGAGGATTTTTTTTTTAGCTGAATAAAATCGTTAGACGCTTTTCAAAATAGTAGCAAATTATACGGGCCTGAGTGAGATATAGCGTGGGGTTTTCCTGTGGCTGAATAAAATCGTCTAGAAGGTTTAAGAATAAATAATAAAATACGTATGTGTGGATGGGACATTTGAGGAGATTTTCTTGTAGCTGAATAAAATCGTCTGGCGTTTTCAGAATAAAATATAACACATGGATCTGACCGGAATATTTTCACTTAAGCTTTACAATAAGAGCTTTTCACTACGATGACGTAATTTCTGTTTTTATTCCCGGTACCCACAGACGATTTCTTTCAGCTTATGGGAGGTCAGTCATAGTGAAGGGACCGTACTCTCCTCGGTAATGGCAGCTCCCTAATACGTTTTCCTTTGCGATTTATTTAGACTGGCTGTTTAAAATGGTTAATATCGTTTTGTACGCCATTTGTGCAGGGTCTGGTGATACTGAAAGGATTTATGTAACAGAATTGGACAGTTAGGTGTAATCAACAAAATAAATCGCTTAGGAAAAGGTGTTAGGGAGCTTCTTTAACTGACGAGATGACCAGCCAAGAAGTTAAACGGAGAGTCTTTTTAAAATCATATAAACCAACTTTTTCTCGCCAGAACCTTGCCACATGCTTGGTTAACCCTCTCATGGTGCGTACAACTCTAGTTTTCTGTACCAGCAAACACCAGAGGATCAGGTTAAAACAAACGCAGTGTATCTCAAAAGGGTCAACTTTTCCGCTATCTGTTCGTCAGACTCTGGGAAGATACCTATTTCTCTGACTATCCATTCATATTCATTATCATTCTCTATTCTACCCGTATTACGAGCGAGCGAGCGATGATTACACTCAGTTACGCTTGGAAATGAGCGGCCCGACCCGACTTGACTGTCACGCTAAATGGAAGCAAATAACTTTACTCCTATGTGAAGTAGAGTTGAAGCTCTCTCTTCATGTAATACATTTCTTCAATAAATTTTGTCATCAACTAAAAACACACCCATAAACGCGTAGGAACCCCTTGGAATTTCAGGTTTTCAAAGGAACTTTTCGGCTTTAATTAGTGAACGCCTCAGTTACGAAATCAGATTTAAAAAGATTTTCAATCTCAACATTGTATTTTTTACATCATCCTCAGCAATTAAATATCGGAGATTCCACCTGTATTTTTATATCAGAGCGAAACTGTGAAAATATGGCGCTCGCTCGCTTGTCACTCGCTCACAAAGCGTTATTTAATGGTTCCGAACATATAGGTGGTGTGTCAGAGCCAGTGCTAGGAAGAGGAAAACATATTGCGGAACTACATACGGTAAAATAGCCGCAGCCAGTTGACAGCTTGGGGCCTACGTGTAGACTGACGTAATGAAGACAATTTACGGGTAGTGTAATGACCAGCTTATACCTTTTATGACATTACATTAAACACACACACACACACACACACACACACACACACACACACACACACACACACAAACACACACATTTATATTTTTATGGAGAGTAAATTACATTTTCTATTATCTATAAGCGTAGCTCGCGAGAAAGAATGAAAAGTGGAATACCGATGTTTTGAAAGAAAAGACGAAATATAGGAATTCAGGGTGTGTGTGTGTGTGTGTGTGTGTGTGTGTGTGCATGAATATGAGAGTTTGAGACAGTCACTGATGGATGGGTAGAAGACAGTAATAGTAGTAGTAGTAGTAGCAGTAGTAGTAGTAGTTGTTGTTGTAGTAGTAGAGGTAGTTGTTGTTGTCGTTGGTGTTGTAGTTCTTGTTGTATCCCCTGGTTCATCTGAAACGTGAACCCAGTGAGCTGCAGGCTGAAGTCACCCTACTGCAGTCCACCATCGTCTTTGGGGTGAAGGGATAGGAAAGGAGTTGAGGGATGTGTGTCTAACCGGGCAGTGGAGCCACCTGGTTATATCGGTGCCACCACGCGTAGGCTTCCCTCTCCAGTATCAGTAGTTACAGGAAATACATAAAATAGGACTAGGAAGAGGGAAATGAAGTGCTTTTGTCCATAGCTTCTTTGGACTGGCTTGCACATCCCTATCCGAGAGAGGTGAGAGGCAGCAACACTTCTATGATACTCAGATTCCAACTCCCTATTTCAGCTTGTTGACACGGGAATGAGGGAACAATGTATGACACGCACGTATGGCAAAAGATAGATGAATATATAGATAGATAGGTGATAGACAGATACATAGGATACATGGGTAAGTAGATGATAGACAGATAGATAGATAGCTAGGTAGGCAGATGTGAGAGAAATATAGAAGGACAGGAACTAAGGTAGGCAGAAGGAGAGATACAGATAGATAAATAGATAGGTAGACAGACAGGTACAGATAAGTAGACGAGAGAGAGAGAGAGAGAGGGTAGCATAATTCAATTCCACGAGCATCAATATTCAGTCAGGAATATTTAGGCAAGCCTTTGACGTCCATATCTTTACAGTTATTTCACACTAGCTTCTCTCTCTCTCTCTCTCTCTCTCTCTCTCTCTCTCTCTCTCTCTCTCTCTCTCTCATGACAGCCCCTTCAGCCCGAGGACGTCATTACACGCGCGAACGTAGTGTGGCGGGTGTTATGTTTTGCCCGGCGTGTGTGTGTGTGTGTGTGTGTGTGTGCGAACAAAATAACTCAGTTTTTATCCGATTTGCATAAACTGTGGAACGGTTGAGGGTCAGCCAAGGAGTCGACCTCTTCTTTTCGGGAGCAGTATTAATAAATAAAAATAATGGGTAGACGACACCGGGTGAAAAAGTAACTAACCTCGTCTTTTCATTACGAGGACGTCTTTCAGTAGTTTACTCCGCCTCTGCTTGACAGGAGGCTACGTAACACCTATTCCGTAGTGATTTATTTTGCCTATTACACCTTTTTGCATATTACACCTTTTTGCATATTACACCTTTGCATATTATACCTTCACGTCCTGTTATATATATTTTTTACACCGTTCCGGTACTGGGCAGACGATTATAAAGCGCGATGTACAAAATAAATTGCAGAGGAAGTGGTGTTGAGGATATGGGAGTGAGGAGGGTTAGAGAATGCGGAACTTATAGCTTCTCCATTTGGAAAAGTTGACACCAAGGTAAAAATAGAAAGAAAAAAAAAAAGAAAAAGAAAATGGGAAGACTCAGTTGAAAATGCCTTTCATATTATAGTCGCGGCGCACGACTCTGAGGTTGTAATTATCGTACCCTGGCAACCTAACATTCAAAAGTGCGTCTGATTTCGTGTATAAAATGAGACGCCTGTGATTCGTGTATAATATGTTCGTGTATAATAATATTCGTGTATAATAATATGATTCGTCTATTATATGATACGAAATCGGACGCACTTTTGAATGACAGGTTGCCAGGGTACGATAATGACAACCTCAGAGTCTTGCGCCTCGACTGTAATAGGGTTGTTTTTGTTGTTGTTATTATGGTCTCAGACTCAACTGAAACGTGAACCTCTCTTTTTTTTGGAGGGTGGGGGGTGGGGGGACAGAAGTAGCTGAGGGACGTTTGTATATCCTGGCAGTTGGCCCGACCAATTATATCAATGCCACCACGTGAAGGCGTCCCTCATCACCATGTGGAGAGAGAGAGAGAGAGAGAGAGAGAGAAGGTACAGGATGCTCTGTAAAAACTCACTCTAGAAACCAACCTCCGGCTATCTTCAGTGCTGGGGGAACGGCACAGTCTGCTGGTGTGGGCGTAAGTGTGTCAGTGGAAGTAAGAACTGATTAAATGATGCAGGATAGACACTAATAACGCACCGAGCCATACCCGCAACACACGAGAAATCACCCAGCGGAGTGGAAGGGCAGCGTTATATATGGACTACCCTACAGTTAATAAACCTCAATTTTTTTATTTTTTTTTCCAGGTATCTAAACCACAACAACCTCAGCAGCGTCTCCCAGCATCTCCTAGCCAACCTCCCAGCACTGGAAGAATTGTGAGTTACTTCGATCTGTCTGTCTCTTTCTCTGTCAGTTGGTCAGTCAGTCTATCGATCTGTCTATGTATGTATCTGTCTATCCATCCATCCATTTATCCATCCATCTATCTATCTATCTATCCATCCAATTCTCCCCTTTCAGTTAGCAGATATCACTCTTTTTATCTCTTTCTATAGTAATCAGTCTCGTTTAGTGATTTTTCCGCTTACACTGATTTTCTACAGCTTCCTTTCTAAATCACCTCAGCGTTCACAAATAACAGAACACACACTTATCATTACCTCTGTTCTTAATTACGTTCATTATCACCATCTGGCAGCCTAGGAAAATCTCTTCGTATACGCCTTCACGTGGTGGCACCGATGTAAGCGAGCGATTCCTTTGCCTGGCTATACAAACGTTCCTCACTCCCTTCCCTATCACCCCAATAGGACGATGGTGGAATACGGGAGGGGAGCAACTTCAGCCTGCAGTCCACCGAGTTCACGTTTCCAATGGACCTGGGATTACAACAACAATAGAAACTACTACTACTATTAATACAACTATTACTACTACTACCGCTACTGCTACTAAACTAACCTTACTACTACTACTACTACTACGACTAATCTTACTACTACCTCTATCACTACTACCATTATTTATCACTTCTACCACTTCTACTGCTAATACCACTATTACTATTACTACTACTACTACTACTACTACTGCTGCTGCTACTACTACTACTACTATTACCGCTACTACTACCACAACTACTACTACCATTACTACTACTACTGTTATTATTATTATTATTATTATTATTATTATTATCTCACGCGTCAGGTGGCTCCAGTACAACAGGATTTCGGTGATCGATTCCCGGGCCTTCAGTTCTCTGGCCAGACTTCGATACCTGTGAGTTCAAAGTGTGTGTGTGTGTGTGTGTGTGTGTGTGTGTGTGTGTGTGTGGAAACCATACTGGATTCCCCTTAAAATGCTGAAGATCTATAATTGTACTAAAAATTAACCCTCTTATAGCCGCCTCATCGTCCCTGCTTTATACCTGTCAACCCCAGTCCATCTCAGCTCAGAGGGAATAACAGAACCTGAGAGTGCTAATACTGACTTCAAAATCTCATTGCCCCCCTCAGTGTCGGAACAAGTCTAGTGCTTTATTCCAGCTGCCAGACGGTTTTATTCAGCTGAGATTGGGCCATGGAAGCTTGAGAAAATTAACATGAACATAAAACAGTAAAAATATACCACACTGAAGGGATGAAGACGAATATGACTAAGATGATGACGAGAGTAAATTAAAGACAAAATTAAAGTACAATGATATATTTCTGTGTAGATTGTTATGATGATTAAGGACTATAGATAAAAGTATAGGATTTCATTTTTGTTTGCGTAGTTTGAATTTTGAGACCATGAATCTCCAAAAAGGCTTAACTTTAATATAATAATGATAATGAAAATAATAATAACAAATTATTATTATTTTATTATTATTATTATTATTATTATTAAGAAGGAAGAGGAAAGAAAAAGAAGAAAAAGAAAATTGGGAAGCCGATATCCACGATTTGTTGTCATATACTTAAAGAGAGAGAGAGAGAGAGACTGAATAAAATCGTCTGTCAGTAGCAGGTATGATTACAAACTAGGTCATCTCAGGGAATAAAATCGTCTGGCCTGACCTATGGCCTCTCTCGTCCCCAGGATCCTCTCCGGAAACCGTCTGACCTCCGTGAAGGGGTTCCTGAATGGCCTTGGGTCCCTGCACCTCCTGTGAGTATAGGTAGATAGATTGATTGATAGGTAGGCAAGTAGTTAGACAGATAGATAGATAGATAAATGGACAGATGGAGAGAGAAATCGATTGACGGACGGATAGACAGATAGACAGATATGGAGATTAATAGATAGCTAGATGGATAGATAGACTGACAGGTACAAAAGACAGATGGATGGTTGAGAGAGAGAATCACAATGGGGATGTGTTATTTGAATCATCATCATCATCATCTAAGGATCTGAAGGACTGGATGAGAGAGAGAGCCCCTCCGTAGCAAAATATCGTGTGTGTGTGTGTGTGTTTAGATTTCGTAGCACCTCTTCCTTAGCCATTTATTTTGCATATTTCTCCTTGAACTTCTCTTCCATGCCATTTATATTGTTTTATTATCAGCATAGTTTAAATCAAGAACATTCCCATGTGATACGCGGAATAAACCGTTAAGAAAGACGTGTTTGGGTTGTCATGTCTCTGTTTTATCTCTACCTGTGTTGCCATATCTCTTCCTGTGTGCCATATCTATTTATAGTGTTGCCATGTCTACCCTTTATCAGGAAACTGGAGGAGCTTGAACTAAGGGATATCCACGAACACCACTTCAGCTATCTCACCAACCTGACTATCGTGTAAGTAGAGATGTTTGCGTGAGATACGATTTTGAGATTATTTGCATGTTGTGGGGACGGATTAATCAGCGTAATGAGTTTCTGTCATGCCCACGCCCACACCAGCATACTGAGCCGTCCTCACAGCACTGACAAAACCACCAGGTGATTCTTAAAGTAGCGGTGTTAAAATATCACCCTCTATATAAATCTTGAGGCTGAGGACGTCTTGTTTAATTTATTCTTGCAATTTTCTGTCGATTTTATTCAGCTTAAGGCGGCCTTTTCGAAACGGAGGGGTCGGATGCAGAATTAATAAACCTTTCCAGTACGAGAAGCCTTTCCTACTTTGAATATTATCGTTCGGTAGCAGCAAAAATAAGCTTAGAAGGACGCCACCTGGATTCAAAGCTTTAAATCTCACGTACCGTATGTAGGTAAGGCTGCGTGGCTGGCTATGCTTTCTTTACTCCTAACTTGTCCCAGATTTTAGTCCTTTTGCAGCTTGTTTCACGTAGCTCTGTGGCAGAAAGAGAAAACGCTTCTCATCTGCATTGTTTCCGTAGCACATCATCGTTACTAGCATCATAATCTAGTGTTAATCTATTCTTACAATTTAGCATTCAAGATGGAAAGATGGGAATTATTTGGCCAAGTTAAAGTAAGAAGAGTATAGTAGTGAATGGAAGCCTTGCAGACTGGTTCAGAGCTTTGTATATATCTAAGAGATCTAGTGTTTTAAAAGCAAAAAAAGATGAGAGTAATCATTTGAACAGAAGATTCCCAGACTATTTAAAAGTTTTATGGACATCCGAGAGCGTCGTGTTTTGAAAGTAAATGTACTGTAGGTAAGAATGTAAGTGATGGTTGTTGAGATAGACGGTAACTGTCTGTGAATGGAGAGAGACTTAAATCAGTGAGAGAGTTTTAGATCCTGGATGTAGCAACAGACGAGTATAGTGAATGTGTAAAGCAAGTATAAGGCAGAGTGGCACAATGAAGAAAAATGACTGATACCATGAAGGTCTTGATACTAAACAGTGTGAAGGCTATAAGAGGAACCTATGGAAGTGTTTTGGTGTCCACATTAACGTATAAACTTTGGTGTGCAGGGGCGTAGCTAGAGTTTTTAAAAAGGGATGAGCATGGGGTGGCTAAAATTAATTATGGGGTTGGCTTAAGGGAAACTGCTTAGGGGAATTTGAGGGGTTGTCATTGTGATGGTCAGATATATATAGGGTTGGACAGTGTCACCTCGGCCATCCTCTGACTACGCCGCTCATTGGCGTAAGGACGAAAAAAAGTGAACTTTAGAGTGAGAAAGAGAGTGAAAAAGAGTGAGAGGATGAGAGTGAAAATGAGGAAGAGAGAGTGAGATATTGAGAGAGTGAGAAATGCGATTATTGAGGAATGTGTGAAGGATGCATAGAGCGGATAGGATAGAAAATAATGTTCGGTGCGGAGGTGGCTTAAGGAAGTCAGCATGAGAAGAAGTGAGTGTATTTAGACAGAACGGTTAAATTGAGAGAATGGATGTACATAGGGTTATGAAGATGGTATACTTGAGTGAGTCTGAAGGTGGGGGGAGGCGTGGAAGGTCAAGAAATAGACAAAAGACCGCGATAATTGAATATGTGAGAAGAGGAGGTATGGAAAGTGATAAGGATTGAAAAATGGTAGGGCATCAATTTGACTGGATGAGATGCGGTACATGAATGTGAAACGCATGTAAAGGAATCTGCAAATGGTTAGGTCTGTAAGATGAAGCCGGGATTCCAGGGGCTTATGTGTATGTGTAAATGATTGTGTGTCCCATTTTGGTAGTTCTTCCACTTTAGTGTTTTTTTTTTTTCTTCCTTGTTTCTGGACCTTACTTCACCCCCATCTTTTAGTGGGAATGAAGGTGAGAATAGTCATGATGACAATAATATTTTCATCATCCTTATCCTCCTCATTCCTATCCTTTTCTTCCTCCTTGTCCTTATCCTCCCCCTCCTACTTATCCTTATCCTTATCCTCCTCCTCCTCCTCCTCATCATCATCATCATCATCATCATCATCATCATCATCCTGACACCTTTCACACTCCCAATGATGGGGTGAGGTAGGGTCTAGAAAGCAAGGAAAAATAAAGCAAAACAGAGGGAGAACTAACAACAAGCACACTCAGTGAAACGGGTCAGACGCTCATTCACTCACCATTTCTAGCCCACGGAATCCCAGCTAACCATGATAAGTGTTTATTTATTTATTTGTTTGTTTTACTGCAGGTACTTTGAGACATTCCGGTACTGCAGTTACGTCCCCACAGTACCTCAGTGTCTCCCTAACTTTGACGGTGAGTAGCTGTAGTAAGAGAGAGAGAGAGAGAGAGAGAGAGAGAGAGAGAGAGAAGTACTGTAGTAGTAGTAGTAGTTGTTGTTGTTGGTGGTGTTTTTGTGGTAGCCCAGGTTCAACTGGTCATGAACCCGGTGAACTGCAGGCTGAAGATTCCATTTTCCTCATGCCGCTTCTTTCGGGGAGCAGGGAGGGAGGTGAGGAACGTCTGTATCAGCGGGCAGTGGAGTCGCCTGGGTTTATCAATGTCCCTCTGCATCACCGCTTGCCAATAGTTAAAGAGAAGTTTGCAGAGTGATTGAAAGTTGTGTGACTGTGAGTGGTGAGGTGCGACAGCTGATGTAGATAAGAGTAAAGTAATGGCTGTGGGGAAAGTGTCTCTCAGTGTGATGTGCTGGGGAATACGAGCCAGGCTTTAAATGCTGGGAGAGTTTGAATATATTTGTGTAGATGTTGGTGTTTTTGCTCATCGCCGGCCAGTCTTGCCCAGCAGACCTGTAGACTGAAGGTAAGTAGCTCCCTCTACGTGGTCGTCCCATAGGTTCTGTATCCTGTTGATGCTGTGGCTGCTGTTTTAGGGGGACGAGTGTTGTTCAAAGCTCTACTATGTGCATTAAGCTGTGTGGCCCTATTGTACAAGCGGGCTGTGTCATCTGATTCCACCCTGCTCATACCTAAGCTGGTAATCGAGGAGAGCTGAGTGATGTCCTGATCTAAGCTTAAGTATGTGAACTCGATTAGCTTTTTTTGAAGGATACCTCTGATGGCTGGATGTTGGGAGGGGAGGGGGGACTTGTAGTATACGGTTCTGATCGAGGTGGTTCATTGCCCAACGCGTGAAGTGAGTATGTGGACGTGTTTCTTCATTGCTAGCGTTGGAATGTCTGGAAGTGGAATGTTGTTGAAGAGTGTCTGGTAATGTTCTGTGTAGCGATTGCTTTATGTGCCTAGTTGTGTGAGTGTTATATAGTGACGGGGGTGTTGTATGTTAGCGTCTGTCTTGCGGAAGTATTTGCCTTTCATACCAGAATATTCTCAAACAGGGAGGACTAAGATTTCAAAGTATGAGTGAGCTGTAAGAGTGTTATTTGTGTATCCAGTGATGGTGCGTAGGCCTTTGTTCTGAATGATCTGTAGAGTGCTGTCGTAGGTGTTAGATAGAATGAGTGCCCATGCCAGGAAGACATATTTTGGCCAGTGAAAAGTACGAGAGGAAATGAGACTGTCGAGCATAAAGATAATGAAGATGGTAGTATTGTTGAGGAAGATAAAGATGGTTATAATGATGATGATGATGTGTGGTGAGATGTGGTGTAGTGTGATTCGGAGGTGAACACAGAGAGAGGGTAAGGGCGATGCGTGACAGACAGGGTGATGAGAGGATGATGAGGGGTGTGGGAGTGTGGGTGGTGACTTTGATGATGATAATGATGATCGTCGTCGTCCTCCTCCTCCTTCTCCTCCTCCTCATCATCATCATCATCATTTCTCCCTACAGGTGTGAGCACAGCGAGGGACCTGGTGGGGTGGTGGGTGCTGCGGGTGGGGGTGTGGGTGGTGGCCGTGTTCACAGTCACTGGCAACTCCCTGGTCATCTTCTGCCGCGCCCTCTCCAGGAAGGACAACAAGATACTCAAACTCTTCATTAAAAACTTGGCAGGTGGGGTTTTTCTTCTTCCCTCAGACGATTTTTCCTAGCCAATCAAGCACAGGAAAAGAAACTTAGCAGGTATTTTTATTCATGTTATTGCCAGACGATTATATTCTTCCCCCCAAGTTCTTCAGATTCTTCATCATAAATTTGTATATTATTTTTACCTCTCGACGATCTGAGTCTAGTTAGGTCAGGTTAGATTACCAATACTCTTTTCACCTTAACTTGGCCCAGATTTTCGCCCCATTGCATCTTACTTCATGTAGGTCAGTGGCAGAATAATACTACGGTTCTACATGCTTTCCAGAGCACTTCTTCGTGACCTGCATCATAATTAAGTATCACTGTGCTGTTACAATTAGCTTTCGACTCTCGAGATGGGGAGGTAGCAGTTTTAGGCCAAGTTAGAGTAAAAGGAGTATAGTTTTCTACATCCATACCATAGCATTCTTCGTGACTGGTATCATACTCTTGTGCTAATATAGTTCTCTCTCTCTCTCTCTCTCTCTCTCTCTCTCTCTCTCTCTCACACACACACACACACACACACACACACACACACACACACACACACACACACACACACATCCCTCTCCCACGTTCTCTCTCCACCTTCTTCATGGACTTCTTTCCCCACCTCTCCATCCTAATCATCTGTCACATACAAGAACACACACTCTGGTAAATTAGCGTGTATATTCAATTTTAATAGATGGGTATAGTCAGTATCTTGATAATCAGTTGCATTCGAGGTTGCATAATTCCTCGTGTGGGGATTTCCAAGCTCGGGATGAATTCAGAGCTAATGACTCAAAGAAGCATGTCACTCGCGACTCATTTGCGTGGCCTGCATTCTGATCAGCTGTCGAGGAACTGCACCACTTCTGTTATGACGTTCTTCAGGGCTCCTATAGCTGTTTCTAGTCAGGTACATTATTGTTATTATTATTATTATTATTTTTGTATTTAGTCACTGAGATGTTCTGCTTATGGGCCCTCTTGTTTGAGTACATAAATAAGTGTGTGTGTCTAGAGAAATACGTAGTGCAGTTCCTGAGCTTCACGTAGAGGTTTTCAGTTCCTCTGGTTTATGGAAAATTGGAATGAAATGTAGATTTGACTTGGTACCCTTTACAAGGACGAGGTTCAAGCAGTGTGCGTGATAATACACTTAAAGAACCTTTTCATTCAGCTGAACTTTTTAGCTTGAAGTCTTTTGCATATTAATTAATGTTGGCTGTCTCATTATAACCATGACACGTATTTTTTGCCTCCGCTAGTGTTTCTTTCTTCTTGTCATTTTTGCGTTTTCATCTGGAAAGGACAGCATATTTTGTACTGGTTCTTGGCCATTAATTGACTGTACATCACAAGCGAATGCAACACTCATATTTCCACACTGTGTTCATTACGGACAGCAAAGGACACTTCGAACGACAAAGGAAGTTTCTCACCGTAAGATTGTTAGTACAGAGTTAAACGAAAAAGAATGTGATGGCACCTCCAGTTTCTTCAAAGATAATCCTCCTTACATAGTTATTTCCTGTTAGAAAGGAGGTACACATCCTACGGTATTGCTGGTGTGGTGTGGTATGGAGTGATATGGTGTGCTGTGCTGTGCTGTGGAATGTTTTGATGTGATGGTTTTTCTGTGGCTTAAAGTGGTTAAAACTACACGTAAATAATTGTTTTTAAGGGGCATTTTGGACTCATAAAGAGACAAATATCCTACATGGGCTCAAGTTTCTTTCGTCCCCCTTCCATATGATGTAACCTACGTGCCTGACCATTAAATATTTATCTTCGCCGACACACAACCTAAGTCTTCGATTAATATTCCCTTCACGTTAGTCTACTTCCTGGTATTTTTTGTCAGTAGCGGAGGAAGTAAATCGCTAAGTAGTCGGAAATAATGGACTGTCTCCTTAGCCTTCCTTTGTCCTTTATATAGGGAAGTCTTAATGTTTATCCCATATATCAAAGGGAAAGGGAGGTGGGGTTATCTTTGAGCATACATATTTGAAATGGAGGGTTGAATGTAGTGTTTATCAGTGCTCGACAGCGTATTGCGCATGAGAGCGAAGGATGGTAAACATGATGAAATATTTTTAAAATCTGTTTAATACTCACCACACTTCTAGTAATCAGTGAGTTTCCCTTTCTTCAAAATGCAATGCTGAAGGCGCGAAGGAACTGATTCTGCCAAGTTTCTGAGTATCTGAGGGTCCAACTTAATTCACTCTTCTCTTAAGGCTGCCTTTACCCTGGGGACGCTGCTGGTGTCTTTACCTTGAGGGCCACGTTCGATGATGCTCCACAAGTTCTCGATCGAATTAAAATCTGGCGAACCGTCGGGTCAGTCACTTATGAACTTCGCCTCACAGTCAGCCGGCCACCTTTTCACTGATTTTGCCGTATGGGAGAGAGCGCCGTCCTGCATGAAGACGTCAGCGGGTAAATTTAAATAGTCACACAGCAGCTCCAGGTAGTTAAACTGGTTCATCATTTCAGTACGGGGTAGCATCACAAGGTCCCTAACTTCAAAATATGCGAAACAGCCCCACACCGTAAGTCTTTAACCTACAGCAGTTCAAGTCCAAATGCTACAGATTTTTTTTATGAATGGAGGACACCGGTAATCTGGTATATATGATTTTTTTTTTTAATTTGTTTTTCCTTCCTCTGTTCATCTTCCGTTTAAAAAAAAATGATGGTTAGAAATCTTTAATCTTTATTCACGTAGGGCTCTTTTAAAGATGTTAATTTATAGCAAGCATCGTCCGCTCACTTGATGTAGTGCTGCCTACTTCTTCCTTAGCCTTTATCATTCTTTTTCTGTGTCTGTCCTCCTCTCCTCCTATTTCTCCCATCTTTCCTGTCACTTCTTATTGCTTTTCATTCCATTACAGGTGGTTTTACATTGAGTGACAAGCCAAATGGTTTCCTGTAAGCCAAGAAATCATTTACAATCCTGGGTGGTAACCATAATACGTACTCCCTACGTGTCAACAAGTGGGTTAGTGGAGGGTTAGTGCCCCTCCCCGTAAAACAAATAACTCAAAGTCAAATGGCCGCCCCTTACGGGATTATGGCGTCTGGCAATAGATAGATAGAGATAGATTATGTATTTATCATTTATCTTAACGAACGTTAGTATTTAGTTTGATAAAAAATGCCATATGCAACACAGCACTGAAATACCGCCTTTTTCGAAATAAAGTGCTTCATTATTATTATTATTATGATTATTATTATTATTATTATTACGGTCAGTGTATAGCAGCTTCCAAATAGGTAAATACATA
>NC_137014.1:3472317-3477317 GCF_032717465.1 Coenobita brevimanus | reverse complement strand
TTTCACCCTAACTTTTCCCAGAGTTACATCTTTTTCAAGCTTGCTCCACGCAGCTCAGTGGCAGAAAGAACACAGTGCCGTGGTTCTGCATCCCTTGCATTGCGCTTCTTCGTGACTAGCATCATGTTCTGGTGTTAATCTATTGCCATAACTCGATATTCAAGCTAGAGAGACGGCAGTTTTAGGCCAAGTGAGCGTAAAACCAGGAGAGTTACTTGGATGGAGGTTAATTAGATGGTTGCGTTTCGTATGCTAGGTAAAAATCAGAGTGCCTTCTTAACCCTTGGTATTCGCTAGGCACTGGTTCTTTTCTCTTCTACACTGCTATAGTCCTTTTACTTTAACTTGGCCCAGATTTTCGTCCTTTTGAGGTTTATTTCATGTTCAGTGGCAGAGGAAGGCAGTGCTACACCTCCACACTCTTTCCTTAACACTTCATCTGGACTAGCGTCAGTTTTTAGGGTTAATTTCGGTACAGCTCAGCATTCAAGATGGAGATGGCAATTTTAGACCAAGTTAGAGAAAGTGGCAGGTGAAGAGAAACAGGAACGTTATATATGGACGTTATTATGACGATGACGGTGATAATGATGATGATTATGATTATAATAATAATATGATGATGATGATTATAATAATAATATGATGATGATGATTATGATAGTGTGATGATGATGATGATGATTATGATAGTGTGATGATGATGATGATTATAATAGTATGATGATGATTATGATTATGATAGTGTGATGATGATGATGATGATGATGATTAAGATAGTGTGATGATGATTGTGACAGTCGTGGTTATCATGGTAATATTAGAATCAACAATGAAAATGATTATGATGTTGGTAATGATGATGAATATGATCCTATTAATAACTGTAATAGCAATGATAATACTGCTGATGCTGATGCTGATAAAGGCAGTGATAATGTTTATAATGATGACGATAATGATAATGACAGTTATACAGTAATGATGATGACTAAGATAATGAGGATAATAATGTTGATGATGATAATGATGACGATAATAACAATGATGATGGTGATGATGATGATGATGATGATGATGATGATGATGATGATGATATACTCCGCAGCCTCCGACCTTCTGATGGGCGTGTACCTGGTGATGGTGGGCGTGGAAGATGCCCGGACTCGGGGCAGCTTCCACGCCCACGCCCTCCACTGGACCACCTCCTACGCCTGCACCTTCGCCGGCGTCCTCGCCCTCGTGTCGTCTGAGGTACGGTCAGTTTATCCTAACCTGACGGTGCGGGAGAGGGACGCCTTCATGTAGTGGCACCGACATAACTGGGCGGTGGAGCTGCCCGGTTGTACAAACTTCCCGCCACTCGCTCCCTATCCCTCCAAAAAGGGGGATAGTAGTCTGCAGGAGAGGGCAACTTCAGCCTTTAGTCTACCGGGTTGTTGCAGCTGTTACTACTACTACTACTACTACTACTACTACTACTACTACTACTCCTACCACTAGTGATACCATTACCTCTACAACATTACACTGACTATCTTTGTTTCATTGACATTCTAGTATTATTTCTTATTTTTGGATCAACTTAAATACTTTCTCTATTTGCAATGAATTTAGCTCTTGCTCCCTTGTATTTGTAATGCAGTTAACTATTTTTCTTTGGTTTCTGAAAGCATACGTATATTTTGGAAGAATCTGAAAAATGTGGAGGTAGATATCAGAATTCATGTTCAACTTCGTGTCAGAGCACAGAAGGTCTTGATGTTGATGATAATGATGATTTGTCTCTCCATCTCTCACTTTCACAGACATTAGTATTTATCTTAACCTTTTTTTATCACTGGAATGTTACTTGTGCATGATGATGATGATGATGATGATGATAATAATAATAATAATAATAAAAATGTGCGTAGGAGTGTACAACCAGGGTTTGGCATCCCTTTATAACGTACAGTCGTTAGATTCACCCTGTCGAATAGATGGATGTGAAGCTGCGAGTGGAATAAATTGTACAATATCTGTTTGCTGGAGCTAGGATTCCGGGGGCTTGAATGGTGAGTGAATGGAAGTGTGGCCCATTCAGTTGATCAAATTTTGGTTAGTATTTCATGTTATCATTATTCTTTGTTTCTTTTTCCTTTTCATCTTCTTCATCTCTTGCAATCGGGACTCTGCCTCAGCCCAGCCAAGGATGGGAAAGGAGATCTGGGCGATGATGATGATGATGATGTGCCTCTCTCTCTCCCTCCCCTCAGACCTCGGTATTCATCCTCACCTTCATGTCCCTGGAGCGGTACCTGTACATCACCGAAGGCCTGGATGATCGCACCGTGTCCCTGCGAGGTGCCCGCTTGTGTCTGCTTGTCATTTGGCTTACTTCTCTTACCCTCGCCTTGTTCCCCAGTGAGTACCTCCCCTGTGAGTCCCCGTTTGGCTTCAGCTTTTGAGTCCCTGCCTTGTGAATCTTCGCCTTGTGAATACCCCTTTGTGAGTACCCCCTTGTGAATCTACCGTCTGCTGTGATGATGATGATGATAAATTTATACGCCCACAAACAAAGCACTTATCTCCCTATATCAGTGTGTTTTTCTCTGTAGATCCATTTGTAGAGAGTTTATAAGGTCTGATGATGATGAAACACACACACACACACACACACACACACACACACACACACACACACACACACACACACACACACACACACACACACACACACACAGCACCTCTCACAAATTCCGTTCTTCTACTCAGTTCCGTGGGTTGGGAGTTTTTACGGAACCAACGCTATGTGCTTCCCTCTCCACATCAGCGAGCCCTATTTGGCGGGCTGGCAGTATTCGGCATTTATTTTTATTGGGATTAATCTGGTCAGGTAAGAAAGAGAGAGAGAGAGAGAATGTTCAGTTCGGTGGTCATTTTTCTTATTGATCTATCTGCCTATCTGTCTATTTATTTATCTACCTATCTGTCTGTCTGTCTGTTGCTAGACGTCTTAATTGGCCACAAACAAATTACCTCCGCGTCACTCTGTCCTCTGTCATTTGTCTGCCCTCCCTCCAACGCATAACCCCCTTCTTCATATATCTCTCCACTCCATCCCTTCATCGCATTCTTGGCCTCCATCTCCACCTCACTCATATGCGCTCTTCTAGTCAGTCCTTCATTTATTCTTTTTAACCATGGAACGATTTTACATAAGTGAGTTGCCCTTTCTTGATGACGTAATGGAGACAACACTGACACTCCCTCTAACCCTCAGTCTGCTGGTGTTTTAGGTCATTCTTTTTTTAAACTTTATCTTTTTGCAGCAACTTGGCCTAAAATTGTCATCTTTCCATCTTAAATGCTGAGCTGTTACAATAGATTAACGCTAGAATATGATCCGAAGTGCTGTGGAAAGGATGTAGAGCCGTAATAATGTCTTTTCCTTCGAGTTAGCTACGTGAAACAAGCTTCGAAGGAACGAGAATCTGCGCTAAGTTAGGACAGTAGCAGTAGTAGCAGTTTTAGCCCCAGGTTCATCTGATACGTGACCCTGGTGGGCTGCAGGCTTAAAATGACTTCCCTCTGCAGTTCACCATCTTCTCCGGGTGTACAGAGAAGGAACTGAGGAACGTTTGCATATCCAGGCAGTTGAGTTACCTGGTTACATCGGAGCCACCACGTGAAGGCATCCTCTCTAGCACAAGTTGGGCTAAATTGAGCATAAAATCTTTGCCCTTAAGAATGTCTTGTTTGTGAATAGATGTTCATACACAGTACTAACTTCCACCAACGAGATGACGATTCTCTCTCCCTCTCTCTCTCTGTTTCATCTATTTATTTATCTATTTATTTATTTGTCTCTATCTGTCTCTCTATCTGTCTGTTTATCTATCTATCTATGTCTGTCTGTTAGTCTGTCATTATGTATGTATGTGTGATATGCAAATATGCACCGTATGTTCAGTATATTATGTCCCTCTTCATTATCCATCCATCTATCTATCTTTCAATGCATGTATTATATGAGTGTATGTACGTACCTATTGTCTATCTGTCCATTTATTTATCTATCAAACTCTCCCACCGTCAGTATGTTGGTGATCCTGGGTGCGTACGCGGGCCTCTTCTACAACATCCGCGTCACCAGGCTTTCCACGCCTCTCTCCACCGACGACACCCACTTCGCCCTCCGCTTCTTCTTCATCGTGGTCACCAACTGCCTCTGCTGGATGCCAATTATATGCGTCAAAGTGGCAGCCTTGGCCATGGTTGACATCCATCGTTAGTACTCTGCGCTGAAGGCTTTTTTTTGTGTGTGTGTAATTTTATCATCATTAAGAACGCCACGTTTTGTAGAGTTCTTATTGATATTGTAGATATCATTTTTTTCTTTCTTTCTGTAGAGCGCGGTAGTTCGGTGGTAGGGTGTCGGGCTCGTAATCGTGAGGTTGCGAGTTCGCGCCCCGCCCGGTGGCTGCTGTGCTGGGAGGGGTCACTCTCTTCTGTAACCCTAGCAGGGCTATATGATCTGTTGAGGTCTAGCTCAGGGATTAATCCCTTTTCTTTTTCTTTCTTTCTTTTTTTTTTGGGGGGGGGGAGATCTAGAAGGCTGACATTCCAAGACCGTTCGAGATAGAGACGTGAAATTTTCAGGAGTGATTAACTTGGTTGCAGGCTTGTTTTGGCAAAAAAAAAAAAAAAAAAAAAAAAAAAATAGCATTAGCCTCTTCTATGTTATTTGTTTTCAATTTTTGCAATCCTGCGCAGCAAAAACTACTGAATCGATTGCTTAATCTTCCAGTAGGTAGTCGTCAACATACACTAGTGCATCTGGCCATTCATACTGAGATCCAACAAACAGTTTTTGAGATACTGAGGAAAATACAAATGGCCGCTTCATGCCTGAAAGTGCTAAATCGAAAAGTATATATTTGGCCAATTTTGACCAAACTTGGTGGACATGTAGTGGGTCATAAGTCAACATGATTTTCATAGTATGAATGAACATA